>NC_054699.1:14014263-14237273 GCF_016097555.1 Gigantopelta aegis | reverse complement strand
TATCGTTATTATTGTTACATCTGACCAACGTTTTGGCAGCTTCCCGTTATCTTTCTCGGGGGATTGCAATTGTCAAAGCAACTACGTAATGAGAACTGCAATCCCCCGAGAAAGGCAGCGAGAAGCAGTTGAAAAGTTGGAAGTATTTTGTAACGTGTTTGATGAGATATATTTTTTTAAACCCGGTTTGGGAGTTCCGTACTGTATGTTGTTATTGTGGTTATTGTTATTGTTGATATTATATAATTGATATTTTTGTTTGCTGACACCAGAATGTTTTGAACTGAATCGTTGAACGATTCGAAACTTATATTTTATTGGAATTCGTCGTATCCAAATCACGCAGTTGGCCAATGATTTGAGATCCGATTGAGGTAATGACAATTTTAACTTTATTCCTTTGTTTAGATACACGTATAACTGTATGTATTTTTGAAAAAAATGCCTTAGTGTTAAATAAATGTATTTTTGATGGCGCCATGTTGTTTGGTCTCTCTCTCTCTAGTCTATATGTAGTATATACATGTACCCCCCGCTCTCTCTCTCTCTCTCTCTCTCTCTCTCTCTCTCTCTCTCTCTCTCTCTCTCTCTCTCTCTCTCTCTCTCTCTCTCTCTCTCGCTCCCTCCCTCCCTCCCTCCCTATCTCTCCTCTCCAGTTTGGGCTTCTTACAAATATTAAGACGACCAGAAACACATTGAATATACAGACACTGATATTCTAAACAAGAGCATATATTTAATATGTAAGTTTAATGGTACACATATTTTATTAGTCGGAAACATCTTACAATGCCGCAAACTCAGGAATGTCCCTTTAATTCCAATGCCACAAATGTCTGATAATCTTGAATGAATACATAACGAAGATATGGCTCAGGACAAAGATGCACCTTTATGTACAGTAAACCACGAGAAGTAGGTTACAGTGACCTAGTAATGATATGCGACACAACTCCATCCCGAATTGTGTGGTTTGATGATCCTGCATGGATGGATACCTAAAACAATACAAATTGACAGACGGACGGACGGTTGGACATACGGACAACGCCACTTCATAATACGACCTGTAAAATATTGGCGTTACTAAAGGGGGCACTATTTGAAATGTGTTCACACTTACTCGAGTTAAACTGGTTTGACTATACTGGGAATGTCGAGCGTTCACTGTGCAACGGCTATACCCAAAATAATAGAAAAGAATAGATGTTTAAGGACACCCCTAGTAGTCTGGTCGTTGAAGGCGAAAAAGTGGTGGAACTTGGGGGAAAATAGTACAGAACTGATTTTCGTATTATTAGAAGTGCTGGGTTTTGTAGAACATCGTATCCAAAATCTGCTAAAATCCGCTTTGGGGAATGTTGTTTTATAAACGTTTATATATTAAGACATTTTAGGAAATATAAATAAAAATATCCAAAGTGACTTTACGTGTGACGTCATTTGACCAGTGCGCAGCGATTGAAAATACAATGGTAACTAAATGTATCATCGTCCCTTCTGGGGCATAGGCCACTGATTACAGTTTTTCAGAGTTGTCTGTCCTGGGCTCTGGTTTCAAGCTGCCTCCAGGTGTATCCTGTCTTCTTGGTGTCCACCTGGAGGTCCGTTCGACATGTGTTCTTTGGGCGGTCTCTTTTTTCTTCTGCCGTGTGGGTTCCATGTCAGAGCCTGCCTGGTGATATTCGATGTATGACCAACCATCCCCATCGTCTTGTTTAGAATATGTACACACACACACACACACACACACACACACACACACACACACACACACACACACACACACATACACACACACACACATATATATATATATATATATATATATATCATGTATTTCTGATTACTAGTATTGTAATTAAATATGGACCTACTCTTTTTCTCTCCCAATTGACAAACTGAAACAACGTTTGAAATGGCACTTAAATTATTCGACAATATAATTCTTTTAAACATTTGGAAACATAGTAGGCCTGTTATACTATTACAATCTGTTCATAGTGGGAACACAGCACATTTGATGGATAAAACACAGGTTTTGCATCTATAGTATTAGTAAACATAATATAGGATATACAGTACTATTGATTGAGCTAGAATATGGCAAGGTTTAAGTTCATTGCATTGACGACACAGTACCGACACGTTAAAACATAATATTATGCACATAGATTTTCAGCTGTGTTCAGAAAGAAAAGAAAGAAATAACAAAAGTCTTCATTCCAGAGTCTATTCATCTACGGTGACACCCATGGGAAGGTAAACCTTAACGTCTATTTAAATAAATATAGTCCTAAATTAGCAAATTGGCTATTGAGAAAGTTTTAGTATTTGGTCTAAGAAAACAAATACAACATACAGCCGACATAGTTGCGTTGTTTATGATGGGTATGGGTATGAGAAGGTATGTCAATAATAGATGACGAGTACCCGAGTAGAATTAGAAAAAGGTGTAGCTATCGAGAGCATGGAGGTAAATCTAGTATCCGATTATATATGATAGGTGATATCATGAACAGTTTATGATATGCTAAATCCATGGAGGGAGTATCATCAAGCAAAGAATCGTTTGAGCCCCAGAATCTTCCACCAACCGAAAGTTTACTGGCTCATCTACTGGGGTAAACACACAAGCAATGGCTTGGACCCTAAGCGATGGTGTCAAAAATGTCAATTACGAGAGAATTGGATGCAGTATCAGAGGGTTTGCTGGTGTGTTAGAAATAATGTGTGCTCTTATCGCAAAATTGTGTAACAGTTTACGATTATGCCATTCGTGACTAAGGTGGTGCAAGATCTCTGGACATATTGTTTACTTAATAAATTATTTGGAGTCGACATAGTTTCTGCAGATTGTAGACAGTACGAAGGATATGACTCCGAATCTGTCAAAGAATATATATTGTATAAACTATTTGTATGTTTGGACACATCAAACATAAAATATTGGCTGTAAATTCAGTTGAAGAATAATAAGACTTCAACATATATAGATTTGGGGGCACAACTCAAAAAACAAACAACAACCACAACAAAGAAACACAAAAACAAATAACGACCACATAGTATTCCAAAGTACACCAACCAGACACGGATATCAATTTCGTAATGGGTGTGGGGTAACACTAATATAATGTAGTTACGTTTGGTGGCGTTAAAGAAGTCTTCTCATTTTATATAAAAGACAAAATTAATTTTTTACCCCCTGTCCAAATCCCGCACCTGTTAACATTTCCCCCAAAACACAAATATAGTATACATGTTTCTGCACCCACTAAAATGAAATTAAACTCATTATATGTTCATCCATTGATCTCTGTAACACTTTGAAGGCCAGGGATAAGATATACACTTGAATCCGCGCCTGGTGAAGTAAATTATTTTATAACTATAAATAAGTTATTTTCTAGATACATTCAGCCATATATTAACGGATTATGATGCTAAACACACAGTTTTTAATACTTGTGCTTAAGATTCCAATCCGCATAAATTAAGTGTGGATTTAGTTAGGTCCAGCCTAAAAGGTTGGGGGGGGGGGGGGGGCAGGCGACCTGTTACCCCTAAATATATTCATGTGTCACTTTCTTCAGGTTTAAAAAAGAAATCATCAGGTTTGCGCTTTTCTGCGTTGGTCCATGCGCCCTTATTGCCTTCGCCCTCCCCCCTCCCCAAATATATCCTGGATACGCCCCTTCGGCCAGGTCATGCCTGTCCACCCCATTGATGACGAATTGAATTTTAACAACATTGTCTCTCGCTCATATTTAGTACCAATATTCCAGTTAACAGATGTTCTGGGGCCTCATTTCATGCCCGGTTACCCCTTCCATAAACCATGACTCCGCCCCTGAAAACAAGTAGGGAAGCATAAAACAAATGGAACTACATTTCTACACGGATAATAATTAATATCATGATTCCGACTAGTGTATTGAGTTCCACGTATATAGCCTTTGTATTCATTCAATGTGGTAAAATGTGTTGAGTGCGTCGTTAAATAAAACATTTCTTTCTTTCTTTCATTCAATGTGGTAGTCTCCTAAGACTGAGCAACGTCCTTAATAGTATACACAATTACACTGGAATAGTACTATATAGGGCAAAAAACCAATCACTTCTAAACAAAATTCACCCAAGCGGATTTTGGAGATGTTGTTCTACCAGAACATACGCTTCGATTGATATAAAAATAATTTCTATACCATTTTTTCTCCCGGGTCAAACCCTTCATCGACCAGACTATAGCTATACCAACATAAGATGAAAGTGTAGTGATCCAAGACATACAAACAGAAAGGGACTACGAGTCTATTAGGCCGTTGCTAACACACTTACTGCTATTTTGACTCTGTCGTGACTGTCACTTCCACCTTATACTAGATTAACTAAAACAGAATCGGCTAACATTTGGTAATTCTGTCACGTAATCATCTGAGGAAACCCACTACATTTTTCTAAAGCAGCAAGGGATCTTTTATATGCACTTCCCCACAGGCAGGAAAGCACATACCACGGCCTTTGACCAGTGGAACGAGAAAAACCCAATCAGCTAAACGAGTCCACCGAGGCACAGTGTTTTAGCTATACCGGCATATTGAACGGATCGCGTTCACACTTAAATGTTAAACTGGTTTAATTTATACCAGTTTAGTTAAACTAGTTTAAAAATGTAAGCGTGAACGCAGCTTATATCCATTCATTGACTGCAGGGGCGGGACGTAGCTCAATGGTACAGAGCGCGCCTGATGCACGATCGATCTAGGGTCGATTTCCGTCGGTGGGCCCATTTGGCTATTTCTTGTTCCAGCCAGTTCACCACAGCTGGTGTAACAAAGGCCGTGGTATGTACTATCCTGTCAGAACTGTCTCTGGGATAGTGCATATAATTTAAGATCCTTTGCTGCTAATAAAAAAAAATAGCCCATGAAGTGGCTACAGCGGGTTTCCTCGCTCGTCCTTAACAGGAATTCCGACGCCATATAACGGTAAAGATCCCTTGCTGCCTGTCGTAAAAAAGAGTAGCCTTTGTGGCGACAGCGGGTTTCCTCTAAAAAACAGTGTCAGAATGACCATATGTTTGACGTCCAATAGCCGATGATAAGATAAAAAATCAATGTGCTCTAGTGGCGTCATTAAATAAAACACACTTTACTTTACTTTTATATAACGGTAAATAACATGTGTTGAGTGCGTCGTTAAATAAAACCTTTCGATCCTGATTAATAGTTAATTCGAGAAACATAACGAAACATTGATTAAAGTGTGTCTGCTGGTATCTATGTTGCGGTTTGTCAACACATCAGTAAAGCGCAACTATTCTCGAAGGTGAAGAGTTTTACAGTCTGATTTCAGAATCAATTCGACTGAAGATGTTTTTCTTTTTTAATTTTGTTTAAAAAAAATAAGCTTTATAAATAATTTTATTTAACATTAAGCATGATGCAGTTTGTCCGCAACAGCAGCAGTAGCAACAGCACCAGCACCAACAGGAAAAGAAAAACACGAGGAAAAAGCCAATAATTATAAGATGAAAACCGTGGATTTTGTGTCAGTTTTCTGTATGAATGTTTTGTTGCACATCAGTGCTTCTCAACCTACCTGTACACATCTGGAAAACTCGAGAATAAGGAATAAAGAAATAATGGACGTAGGCATAGACATTATAGAGCACAGCTCACTTGTAGATTGTGCGGCGGAATGCAAACTCCGTAACAAAGGCAAATCATTCAGCTTTCAGCGTTCTAATGGAAGATGTAAACTTTTTGGAATTACAATCGAACAAGCCGGGAGCTCAGTTGCAACACAGGTTGGAGCTGTCATACACAATATTGTGGCCTGGCCTTCTGTAAGTATAACTGGCTTCAACAAAAATAAGTAATATAGACTGGCCTTCAATAATTAGCAACATTTACCATAATAACAGTAATATAACTAATAAAGAGAATCGGCTTTCAGTAAAGACCACATCTACAACAGTAAGTAATATAGAAGAGAGAAAGAGAGAGAGAGAGAGAGAGAGAGAGAGAGAGAGAGAGAGAGAGAGAGAGAGAGAGAGAGAGAGAGAGAGAGAGAGAGAGAGAGAGAGAGAGAGCCTACGTTTTTCAAAGAGTACAAATAACCTTCAGTAAATATCAACATCAACAACAATTGCTTAGCTTGACCTTGCCAGAGGAAGGCAATGGCAAAGATGTGCAACGATTCTGGAGTTCCATTCGGAGTAAATTACCGAAACCACACACAAAGACGAGAACTGTGTCTGACAGACAGTCGCTGTGATCATGTCAGGTTACATTACTCTTAGACACAGAAGATTAATTGGCATCTCCGCCATCAGCTGTATCAGAAAATTCATTGGTATTAAAAAATGGAATACTTGTTTAATGGGAAAAAAGAGGAAACGAATATTTTTAAATGACACTTTAGCACATATTTTAAGAGAATGACTGTTTACTGTGTAACATAAGGTTATTTTGACACTTGATTGAGAGAGAGACGGAGAGAGAGAGAGAGAGAGAGAGAGAGAGAGAGAGAGAGAGAGAGAGAGAGAGAGAGAGAGAGAGAGAGAGAGAGAGAGAGAGATAGAGAGAGAGAGGCAACGTTTTCCTATGAATAACAATACCCTTCAGTAAATATGAACATCAACAACAATTGTTGTTAGTAAGTAATAACTTAAGTGAATAATAACTATAATATAAGTAATATTAACATCTCCAAGTATAACTTTATTAGCCGAAGTAATATTGAGGATGAGCTTAATTAAATATCAATATCTACAATAATAGCTTCATATACTTATTATAGATAATTTGACTTAAATGGTTAAATACATGTCTACATATACAGTCATTAGTGACACATATTTAATATATTCGAGTGGTCTGCAAAAAGCCCTATTTTTTTTAGCGAAGAGCATGTTTTTGTTCTTAATTTGTTTTTTTCTTGTTCTGTATTATTCCGGTCAATCTGATTTTTTCAGTATATCTCAATGGCTATTTGGTAAAATTGTGGTGGAACATACGGGCGCTTATTCTCTAATAGGCATGAAAAGTCTCATACGAATTTGCTTAATGTAATAATGTAAATAATGAATTTTGGCAACTAGGTAAATTTACTTTCTCATAAAAATATTGTATGGCTTAAAACTCCTGAAATTTGGCAGTGTGATAGAAATATGGCTTACATAATAGTTGACATAATACGATTTTGCGTATAACGACCACTGGAATTACGCACGCTACACAATATTTCAGCTTTTTGGCTGTTTTTCTTTTAATTCAGCGATTTCTTCAAAACGCTTGCAATGATGTGACTAACAGTTTGCTATCAGTCAGACTCTGGCCCTTTCACCGTGATTTCGAGCTGATTGTAATAAATGACCATTTTGGATTTCGGTGTTTTCCACTGAAAGAGATATATCTCCAAATTTAAATCGCTGCCATGGAGATCTTTAAAGGTAACGTGACCAGCTTGTCCTACCAAATAAACATAATAGCGTGAGTGAGGTAGTCCGACAAAAACAAACATGGCCGCCGGGGATAGGTTAATTAATGACGTCATAAATTTAAAAGTTGCTAAATTTTGCTTCTTTTTTTTTGTTCCTATCAGTAATATATGTTTCTCATTAAACAATTAGAGCAAATTCCAAATTTTTGATTTGTTATTGAGACTTGTTCAAAAGTAAAACGTATTGACGTAAATTGCAAAATGTATTTTATTTATCATTTCCCTCCCCTATATTTGAAGCCCTATAAGTATACTTTTGTTCAGAATACAACATTGGTATTTCCATTAATAGTATTCCAGGCATACAATACTCCACATGGATATTTCCATTAATAGTATTCCGGGCATACAACACTCCATATGGATATTTCCATTAATAGTATTCCGGGCATACAACACTCCATATGGATATTTCAATTAAGAGTATTCCGGGAATACAACACTCCATATGGATATTTCGTATTTGGTACCAAAGTTGAGAAAGACTGATTTGTTAGTGCCCTCCAAGACCACACATATAACTTATTATTATTATTATTATTATTATTATTATTATTATTATTATTATTATTTAAAATAAACTACCAGGGTTCCATTTACAGAATATGACATTAAATTTGTGTGTCTGTGCATAAGTGTACGAGGGATGGGGGCGGGGGGGGGGGGGGGCAACTGCCCCGCCCAAACCTAGAGAAAATCCGCAAAGTCGGGCAAAATGAGCTGTCCTGAACACTTTTCATCATGTATTTCCATCATTCTAACATAATATTAGGTGTAATTCGTGATGATTCGATTGAAACCCTATATAGCTGTTTGGCAGTAATGTTAAAATGAATACATGTTGTAATGGAGATTCGGGCTCTTTTGTTTAATTCGGGCAAAAATCGGCCTGCCCTCCTACAACAATAGGAGCTCGTACCCCCCCCCCCCTCTTTCTCTCTCTCTCTCTCTCTCTCTCTCTCTCTCTCTCTCTCTCTCTCTCTCTCTCCCTCCCTCTCCTCTCCCTCTCTCTCTCTCTCTCTCTCTCTCTCTCTCTCTCTCTCTCTCTCTCTCTCTCTCTCTCTCTCTCTCTCTCTTGCTCTCTCTCTGTCTCTCTTTCTCTCTCTCTCTTGCTCTCTCTCTGTTGTATGTGTATGTGTGCGTGTGCGTGTATGTGTTCAGGATATATTGATTTTTCTATTAATAATATATTGCGAATAAAGCACTCCGTATGGATGTTTCGTAGTTTGTACCATATTTGTGAAATTTCCCGACTGCCTTCTAAGACCACGCATGCAACTTATTTTAGAACAATATTTTTTTATAAAGGTTTAGTGGGATACTGAATTAAAAAAGCTACACTTCAAAACTGATCAGTCATTCCTCATCCTTAGCAACAGTGCAATCAGAGTAGATAATTGTCTTAAGGGTTTTGTGGGATGCTGAATTCGAAATTTCATATTTGGATAATATTAGATAACAGCTAAAAGACCGTTTCATCGCTGCTTTGTAGCTTTAATTTATGATTGTTTGTATTTTAGAGAATAGCCGGACCTTGTGCGAACCACAACTGTCTCAGCACTGACATTTGTGAACCGACCAGCCAGTCTTCAGTGCAATGCGTCACAGTCTGTAAGTACAATGACGGTTCCAAAACGTTTTAGAAAGGGAGAGATCTAGTGGACTATAATATGCTGCCTGAAATGCTGGTACGAAAATTGATAAAAGAACAGTTCTGAAAATCAAAACACAGAGAATACTACATGAATGGCCATTAGATGCCATTTACCATATTAGTGGCGTCGAAAGTGTGTGTGTGTGGGGGGGGGGGGGGGGGGGAGGCGCGCGCGCACACACGCACACACACGTGTGTGTTTCTGTGTGTGTGTGTTTCTGTGTGTGTGTGTATAAGCCATCGCTGTTTCTACTGGATCAAGAAAAGAAATTGTTTTCGTCTTTGAAACACATGAAAAGTGTTCTTGCTATTAGACATATTGATTTTCATCTTTCATTATTAAAAGTATTTTGTTATAAACTGAATTAGTTTCAAAATAATCATACGAAGATCACATATTAAGATATATCTATACAAGCCTCCGTCAAAATGGTGTATTGGCAATGTCATGACTACTACCATTAATCAGTGAGGTATTTACCAGCGTTACCTTTGTAAAATTGATTTATTTCTTGTGCAAAATATAAAGGGTACACACTTAATGCTTCACATTGGACACGTTCCCTTGAGACAGTTTCTGCTAATCACTTATTGATAATACGAGAATAAACTTGAATTCGCGTCATGCATAATCCCTAGCTACTGTCAATGACAACTTATCTTCAGTGTGAACTTTTTGCGTTTTGTAAATCAACTCCGGAATGGATTGAATGCGTGGTGGGTGCTGAAAGGTGTGTAACGTTTAACAAGTTCATCTACAATTTTTAAGGAGGAGGTTCAAATAAATTCAGTGTATTGATTTTCCAATAACTGGATGTTTTGGAAACATCGAAATTCAAATGGTGTTCTATGCACCTATTGTCCTCTTGGACAACATGTTGCCATGTTTGTAGGTACTTTTTTTCTTCTTTTTATATTTATTTATTTATTTGTTTTGGGGTGGGGGTGGGGCGGGCAGCAGATGTTTGGTCAAATTGAACGAAAATGCCCGAACCCGGATAACAATGTTTATCTCTACGCATTTACATGATGAAAAATATCAGACCAGCTGATTTATCCCGAATATCGCTATCGTTTTTGGATTTGCTCCAGAAGTTGGACTGGGTAACATATTAACGTGCCTATATTCAATTAAGGTTCAAGCACGTCTCTCCCGGGCACAATATCTGACTTCGGCAGTGAGTTGGTCTGGGGCAGAAGGAAGGGGGAGGGGGTGGGGGTGGAGTAGAGTTGAAAATGGGCAGACATTTGAAAATAGCAATTAGTAAAAGAGCTAATAGAATTTAAAAAAAAGAAGATAAAAAGTTACAAGCCGAATATTTATATAAATTAGAGCATCTTAGAAGGGCAGTCCAAAAATAAATAAGAGAATGAAGAGAGGATTGGACTATTTAATAATATTTAAAAAAAAGAAGTAATTTCGACATAACGTTTTTGAATGATGGTCAATAAATTTAAAGTCCGATATATATGTCCACGAGATTGGCCTCGTTAAGGCGGTTAGCGTGCACAGCTTGTAGGAAACCCCTAGATTGATAGTCATTAGACAATGAAGGTGTAGTGCTGTGCTGAAATACAGATCTTAAGAAGCCGGATCCGTCTGAACGAGAGAGACTCCAGCAGTTGCGCAAGCAATCTCGTACGTTTATGCCCCTAGATCTGCACCTGTAAATACTTGCAGAGTGAATTGGCGGTGCAATTAAGACATAAGTGAACACCTTCCTTCTCGTTGTTAGAGATGAATGTTCTTAAATCAATACTAGACAAACTTTTCACGCAACGAGTTGTAAAATGAATGGTATAAATCAGCCACGAATATGTTAAGTCTCTTTCCAACCAATATACAGTTATCGTGGGATTGTGGTGAAATGTTTTGTCAGTGCAAGTAGTTATAATTCATGCCGGGACGTTTGAAATCACACGAGGGGAAGCTTGCTGATAATGTTTTAGTTTGAACCGTTATGGACAAACCATGGAAACAGTGTACACTATTGTCAATAGTATTATAATAAAAAGTTAACGTTTGTTTTGTTTAACGACACCACTACAGCACATCGATTTATGAATCATCGGTTACTGGATGTCAATCATTTGGTAATTTTGACATATAGTCTTAGAGAGGAAACCAGCTACATGTTTCCATTGGTTGCAAGGGATCTTTTATATGCACCATCCCAAAGACAGGATAGCACATGCCATGACCTTTGATATATCAGTCGTGGTGCACTGGCTGGAACGAGACTAGCCCAGTGGTAACACCGACGGGGATTGATCCTTGACCGACCGCGCATGAAGCGAGCGCTTTACCACTGGGGGAAGGCCCGCTGTGTTATAGTAGTGGGAGATATATCTGATTTTAACTGGAATGCGTTTAGAAACATAGGTTTTTTAATAATAATTATTATTGACAGATAGAAGGAAGATAAGTGAAAATAAAGTTATTTATTTTGTCTTTATAAACTGTGTTATTTTATCCTCCAGACTGTCCATCCATTCCAAATGTTCTGCACGCTAAAGCCGACTTTATCACAACCTACGAGACGACAAAAGTAGGAAGTGAACTGTCTTACACGTGTGATATTAACTTCCACCCAGTAGGTAACAGAACCTGTATCCCAAACGGAACATGGTCTGACTTCAGATGTGAACCTGGTAAGTGTTCATGCATTCTTAATTTACTTTACTGTCTCAGGACTGATATATCAAATGGACGTGATATGTGTTGGCAAGTCTTCTGGATGATGCATATAAAAGATCCCTTGCTAAACAGGTAAAGTATGTTTTGTTTACCGACACCACTAGAGCGAATTGATTTATTAATGATCGGCTATTGGATATCAATCATTTGGTAATTTTGACATAGAGGAAACTCGCTACCTTTTTCATTAGATGCAAGGGATCTTAAACAGGATAACACATACCACGGCCTTTGATATACTAGTCATGGTGCACTGGCGGGGATCGAAGATCTATTGCTAGGTAACGAACACTTATTTATAAACACATACTAAAAGCATGTCTATGTAGGGCTATATAGTTGTCAAGGTGTTCTAGTTAAGACGCCTGTAATACCCGAAGCAACTATTAAAATACATGGTGTCTTTAATTGCTCGTAATGGGGGACGTAGCCCAGTGGTAAAGCGATCGCTTGGTGCGCCATCGGTCTGGGATCGATTCCTGTCGGTGGCCCGTGGGCTAGTTTTCGTCCCAGTCAGTGTGCCACAACTGGTATATCAAATGCCGTGGTATGCGCTATCCTATCTGTGAGATGGTGCATATAAAAGATCCCTTGCTACTAATGGAAAAATATAGCGGGTTTCTTCTCTATGGCTGTGTCAAAAATGACGATATGTTTGACACCCAATAGCCGATGATTAATAAATCAATGTGCTCAAGTGGTGTCGTTAAACAAAACAAACTTCTTAATTGCTTGTAAATTATTATTATGGCGTTGTACTAATTGGGCTAATAGGCAGCTCGCCAACGTAGTAGAAACCATCTTCATGATTAGGTACTAGACGTCAAAGTACCAATTAACTAATTGTAATTAAGGTACATAGGAATAAATAAATATATAAACTTTACTGTTATATAGCTGAAAGTATAGCACTGTGATAATATAATGACGTTAGCATCTGACAAACAGTCGGTTACTGGGTCAAAATATTTGCAAAATTCCGCGTTGAAATGAACGATGCAAAAACCATACAGTTGAAAATCTAATCCAATGTAAACTAGTCGAGTGACAAGTGATTAGCTTCAAGTATCATGTTATGCCATTTCATTTCAACTTGTTTTCGTGCTTATATCCAATTTAAGGTTCAAACACACTGTCCTGGGCACACACCTCAGTTATCTGGGCTGTCTGTCCAGGACAGTAGGTCAGTTGTTAGTTGTTAGTGGTTAGTCGTACACCTTACCCATTGAGTTATTAAATCTCGTTCTGGGTGGTAGCCAGTACCGGGCTGCGAACCCAGTACCTACCAGCCTTATGTCTGATGGCTTAACGACGACACCACCGAGGCCGGTCGTCAGCTTTTGGGAACCGGTACCGGGCTGCTAACCCAGTACCTACCAGCCTTATGTCCATTTGATGTCAAACGTTTGGTAATTCTGACATGTAGTCATCAGAAGAAACCCGCTACATTTTTTACATTAGCAGCAAGGGATTTTTTTTTATATGCACTTTGCTACAGACAGAAACGCACATACCATGGCCTTTGACCGGTCGTGGTGCACTGGTTGGTAAGTGAAAAATATCATTCGGTTGAATGGATTCACCGATGTGGTTCGATCCCGCGACACAAACACCAGATTCTATTTCTCTGGATAATTAGAAGATATGTTTTATTTGTAGATGTCTGTCCTGCTTTTTGTGACCCATCTCAAAACAAGTGTTACTCCATCTTTTATGATGAGAACAAAACATGGACTGATGCCCTAGCAACCTGCGCGGTCAATGGATCTCTGGTTGATATAAAAACACGCTCGGATTACAGTTTCTTAAACAAAACAGTGCGGTGAGTATGTCAACGGTACAATTTACTTGTTTAAGGTCTGTCATGTGGAGACTTTAAACTGGCCAAACTAGTTTTGGGGGATTCGGACGAAGTTTGGAGTTTCATATGGAGTTTCTGGTGGTGCAAAAACAAAATAGAAAAAGGGTCCACTTGGTTCATATTCGAACCCCCCCGGTTTAGATCACGCTTCGCCCCTGGAATGCATCTTTTTTTTTCTTCACATTACCTTATTCAAAGATACCATTTGGACCAAGATAATTATTTTGTCTTTCAGACTTACACTGGTGTCAGTGACGCTGATAACTACTGAGTTTGCATCCTATTACTGATGTAACTGAAAGTCCTGACCGTAGGCCCTTGGTTCCTATAAGGAGTAGTCTTAGGAACCGTAGTTATAACCAGTTTCATATATGAGTTTTTTATCTAGGACTTGTATTCTTACCAGGACTTAAATTCCTAGGAATCCAGGGGAACGTCTATCTCAACATCCACTAACAACCATATATCTCGTTCAGTACGTAAATTGATTCTTTCTCCTCACCCATTAGCAACTGCAACCCTTTCCAGTATGGCGAACAATTGAATTGTCTGTCACTAAAGCTCGCTAGAAGGATTGACTTTCTTGAGACGAGAGACCGGCCTCGGTGGCGTCGTGGCAGGCCATCGGTCTACAGGCTGGTAGGTACTGGGTTCGGATCCCAGTCGAGGCATGGGATTTTTAATCCAGATACCGACTCCAAACCCTGAGTGAGTGCTCCGCAAGGCTCAATGGGTAGGTGTAAACCACTTGCACCGACCAGTGATCCATAAATGGTTCAACAAATTCCATGGTTTGTGCTATCCTGCCTGTGGGAAGCGCAAATAAAAGATCCCTTGCTGCCTGTCGTAAAAAAGAGTAGCCTATGTGGCGACAGCGGGTTTCCTCTAAAAAAACAGTGTCAGAATGACCATATGTTTGACGTCCAATAGCCGATGATAAGATAAAAAATCAATGTGCACTAGTGGCGTCGTTAAATAAAACACACTTTACTTTACTTTTTCTTGAGACGAGAGTCAGAAAAACCACCTTCTAAAAGACGAGTCCCAGATATATTTTTTGGTTAAATGATACTGATAATGTTATTATAATTATTATAAAATTCACTACATTTTATTTTTTGGTACAATGACGTCACTCCTCTCAGCTGATATATGTTATGTCACTAAAAGGAATACAAGCTGTGTACGAGGAAATGTATGAGTATGGAGATATTTGGCTAACGAATATTAAGCAGGAATTAGATACGCTTGGGCTAAGTTATATGTGGAAATCGACCCATACCCATATCTGTTTTTATTACATAATTAAAGAAAGAATATTTGATGTATTTAAACAAAAATCCTACAGTTTAATAACAGCGTCGCCAAAAGGATCACTATATAAACACTTAATAAAGGAATATCAATTACAAACATATCTGACGAAGCCAATTGATTCACGTAATATAAAAGAAATAACAAAAATGAGAATTTGTGCACACAGGCTAAATATTGAAGCTGGTAGGTACAAAAATATCGAGAGAACAAAAAGAGTATGTACATTATGTAATATTAATGAGATTGAGGATGAGTTTCATTTTATTCTTCAGTGTCCACGATACGAAACTTTAAGAAATAGATTTATTAAGAAATACTACTCCAAGAACCCCAGTGCTTTTAAACTAATACAGCTATTGTCAACTAGAAACAATAAGGAGATAAATAGCCTTAGCAAATACTTACTACAGGCGAACAGAATGAGGGATATGCTATTACTACAAACAACTTAATATACTCTTCAAAAGAAGAAACGCAAAACCACATTGTCGTAACATTTGGAGAATTGATTTCATTATTGAATGGTGAGTCCTATAATTACCAAATGTTGCAGGATTGTTCACAATTCACTCTAGTCCATTGTAAGTGATAGGACACACCACCAAGGTCAAGGTCATCTGGAGTCAATACCGGGTGTGGCCTCCGCGTGTGTTGACAACTGCCTGGCACCGCCTGCCCATTGAAGCAACCAGAGTACGGATGACGTCCCGGGGGATGGTGGCCCACTCGGCCTGCAAGGCTGCTGCCAGCTCGGGCAGTGTCTGGGGCTGTGGTTGTCGCTGTCGGAGGCGTCGGTCCAACTCGTCCCATAGATGCTCAATTGGGTTCAAATCCGGTGATATCGATGGCCAAGGAAGGACATTAATGTTGTTGTTCTGTAGGAAAGCCGTTGTGAGACGTGCTGTGTGAGGCCTGGCGTTGTCATGTTGGAACACTGCGTTGGCGTTGGCCATAACTGGAACGATGTGTGGCCGGAGGATCTGGTCAATGTAGCCCTGTGCATTCAGGTTGCCCTGCACGTGGACCAGGTCAGTTCTGCCAGTGTGTGAGATGGCTGCCCACACCATGACACTACCCCCGCCGAATCTGTCCACTTCCTGCACGCAGTTTGCCGCATAACGTTCACCACGACGCCTATACACGCGACATCTTCCATCATGACATCGGAGCAGAAATCGGGACTCGTCACTGAACCACACCTGTCTCCATCGCAGTTGAGGCCATTGTCGATGAATCTGGCACCACTGCAGTCGGAGTCGACGGTGTTGTGGTGTTAAGATGACACCTCGAACTGGACGTCTGGCACGAATTCCTACCTCACGTAGGCGGTTCCGTACGGTCTGGTCGGATATCCTGCGCAAACCTGGTATTGCTGCGGCTGTGGAGGTGGCAATAGTCAATCGTTCCCGAAGGTGGCGTACCCGGATGTAGCGGTCCTGCCCGGGGGTAGTGACCCGTGGTCGACCGGATCTAGGGAGGTCACGTGTTGATCCATGTTGCTGGTAACGGTCCCACAGTCTGGAGATGGTGCTTGGGGACACATGGAATGCCCTGGCAACGGCCGTTCTGGATTCGCCTGCGTCTAGTCGGCCGATGGCATTGTTTCTCTGCGGTTCACTGAGACGTGGCATGTCCTGGATTGTCAACTGTCGGCCAGATACAGAGGCCAGGCAAGCGAACACCCTGCACTTTTATACTGTCGGTGTTCATGTTGCACGTGCAGACAACGCACGTGCAGTGGTGACATGGTTTGCACGTGGCTGCGTTTTTGCGAATATTCACATTTTGGAACTTTATTGTACAGTAGCTGCGTTTTATCGAATGTAACCGTGGGAATGTGTTTGGGACATGCAATGACCTTATATTCACAAAGCATGAACCGGTAGGAAACATAAAATCGGAGTTATAACCCATTTGTACCCTTTTGCGTTTCTTTTTTTGAAGAGTATATATCTATATTTGTGTAATCCATATTGCCGATTGTTTATATATAGATATAGATGGATTGTTTTATCGGTATATGTGTATGTATTTATGTAAGTCATTCTTCACCATTGTTCCGCACTATTGTACATAATATTGTATTTCATTGTTATAATGCTGATAAGTTGGAAAACTTAACGCAATAAAGAACTTGAACTTGAAGTTGAGCGTTACATAGTACGTGACGTCAGGTACTACCTTTACCTTTGACGTAATCTACAGATTGCAACGGCCGTCTAGCTACTAAACGACAAATTGACCAATGAAAAGGGCGCATTGCACTCGAGAGGACGTGTGCTAGACGGTTTTTCTAGCACGACTTTCTAGCACTATTCTACTGGTTGACTGAACAAGAAACTATCGTTCTCTCCTGTTTACATCAACCAAGCATTTGTCTCTCTCTTAGACCAAGCATATCTTTTCTTTCCTATTATACTAACCAAACACACCAGTTCGCCTATTATATTAATCAAACATACCTGTTCTCTCAATGGGTAGCTGTAAATCCACTACACCTAACATCTAACATCTACAACTGACCCGGAGCCCAGATAGCTGACTTGTGTGCCCAGGACATCGTGCTTGAACCTTAATTGGATATAAACACGAAAATAAATTGAAATGCATGAAATAAACAACCAAACAAACAACAGAAATCAAAATAAAACAAAACCCAACATCAATCCCCACAAACATCAGTAAAAATAAAAGAGAAAGGGGAAAAAAAGCCCCCAACAAAAACAAAACAAAACAACAAAAACAAAACCAAGCATACAAAAAACAATGAAACACCATCTAAGTTAGACCACCTCGTCATTTATTATTTATTTTGTGTTTGTTTTTTCTCTGTTTGTAGGAGAGGAGAGATATTTTGGATTGGCCTGAATAACATCAATGACGTCGACGCTTGGACGTGGACAGATGGAAGAACCGTCAGTTACTCAAACTGGGGGACGTCCTCTCCTGACCCTAGCAAACACTGCGTGACCTGGGACAGTACTAGCGGGAAATACCAGAGCAGAGATTGCAACGAGGGACACCTGTACATATGCCGAATTTATCCGGGTAAGTGCTAAAAGCACGATCATCACTGGCTCAGCCAGGGCTCTGATATTTAAAGATATCTTAACGCAACGATATCGAAAACAGCCATTATTAATTACGAGTACATTGCACAATGCGTTTTGTCATAATTAAAATTAATGCATATTATACTGAACTGTCAGTATAGAAGTTTACACACACGTTACTATCAGTATAGAAGTCTACATACACGTATATTGTCAAGATATGAACTGTAGTGCTGCAACGATAAACCCTTTAACCGATGTCACATATAATTTGCACTCACTTGCATTTACACTCTCCAGTCAACATTTTACGTAGGATAAGCACTCCCCAGTGTATATCACACATGCAATAAACACTTCACAGTCTATATTATATGTATAATATGCACTCCCCAAGGCACCAAAACATTCTTGGATGCCCTTGCAAATTTATAGAATAAAAATTATTAATAATAACTCATCTTGTATGGCGATGCCAGAATCTCTCTACCAACTCCTTGCATCCCTAACCTCCGATTAATAAAACATGAATGGATAAATACAGTCAAGGCTGGTCTAACAGCCACCTGTATATCTGTATATAACGGCCATCTGTACTAAACGGTCATTTTTGCCAGGTCAGTTGAATTGCCTTTATACAGGTTCGACTATATATATATATATATATATATATATATATACACGTACGCACGCACGCACGCACGCACACACACACATGGAAACGACATTGCTAATTAATTCCTTTTAACAGTAGTTCGTTGTACACATTAAAAGCAAGAAGTTGACGTCAGCAATATTGAATTTGTCTCATTAAAAACAGCTTACGTGTAGCATACACAACTTCGGATGAAAAGTTCATTTAATCACGTTTTTTTTAAAATATTATTTTTTGGTTGTTGAAGTTGTAATTTGTTTTTGTCTTCTTACTTAGCAGCAGCCTCTTAACTTTCATTATGGTTATTCCCTTTAACTATAGTTTGTCGAACAATAGCATCAGGTGTCAACTGCTCAGTGAAGATAATTGCTTAATCATTCAGACTGAAAAAAAAATTGATATATATATATATATATATATATATATATATATATATATACACATTTATATATATATATATATATATATACACATATATATATATATACACATTTATATATATATGCTATTTCATTGTTTTATTCGAACACGATTTATATATCAACGAGTTACGTGTGAAAACCATATTATCACGAATGGCGAAGCTATGAGTGAAAATATGGTTTTCACACATCACCAGGTCTGCCCACTGTTTCATGCACACCGCGTAGCTTGTAGGCCCCATGCATATAGTTGAGTTAAAGAGTACCCTTAGAAGGATGCCTCAGTAGCTCAAAAGGTATCATGGCAAGTCAGCAAAGTTGCGGGCGATTCGGCGCCATAGGCATGGGACAATTTGTAAGGCCAGAAAGGATTTAATTATCTATGTAACAGTCAACATCGACATACATACAATATATAGATATTCATACATCAATACATACTAGCCAGTGCCAGGTCTGCCCACTGTTTCATGCACGTAAGCGGGATCGACCGCGTAATTTGTAGACCCCATGCATATAGTTGAGTTAAAGAGCATCCTTTTTATGGATTCCTCAATAGCTCATAAGGTATGTTGGCAAGTCTGCAAAGTTGCGAGCGATTCGGTGCCATAGGTTCCAGTCCCAGCAACGGCATGGGAGAATTTGTGATGCCAGAAAGGATTTATTTATCCCCTGCGCCAGAGGGTTAATATAGATCTATGTATGTAACAGTCATCCTCGACATACATACAATATATAGATATTCATACATCAATACATATATACATATATATTATAATATACGATATATATTGTAAATGCGCCTGTAATCGCCTGTCTAAAGAGGCCAGCGGCCACCTAAATCGGATTAAAGGGAGATAACCTAGTTTTTATATGCATATTTTTCACTATTAGATCCGTTTTTGATCACTGAAATCAAACTTTACTTATATTTTATTGTTTAGATTATTAATTTCCGTACAACCGAAGTTTTTCTGGTCATCCTGATGTTTCTAATACCACATAATGCGTCTGAGAAGTAAACGTTATGGGAGTCGAGTTTTAGTCTACTTTTAACGGTATTTAACCGTTTCAACTTCACAGACTCTTGTTTCACTCCTTTGTAACGTTATCCAAATGTGTTATAGGTTTGTAACTTATCTAAACTTAGAGTCATTTTTTACGGGTTGAAACTAGTGTCTGCGCCTTTACGCGGCCACAGTAAATGTTTACTGTTATATAAAAGGGATATTTTAACAACAGCAATAAGTTTGTTTTGTTTAACGGGATCCTTAATATCATATATTAGGAATACAAATTGTACATAATACATTATTCGTATTCCTACTATACGATATTAACGATACCGAAACACGAGGGTAATAATCTCTTTATCATATAATATCATTTCATTTCAACTTATTTTCGTGCTTATATCCAATAAAGGTTCAATCACGCTGTCCTGAGCACACACCTCAGCTAATTTGATGACACTGAATATTCTAGGTAATATATATATATATATATATATATATATATATATATATATATATATATACCGTACACCTTTTGTTACACCTGTCGTTACGTCATGAAGCAGTAACGCCACAACAGGTGCAGTGGGTACGGGCTATTCCTTTTCGACTTAGCTTAGGTGGCTGTGTTAATCCATGTGGGTGGGAGTCGGCATTTGGATATACGTTCATTTCTCTTGTTCAGCGAGTTGGTCCCTATAGCGTTCAGTACTTCCAGCTTTTCCTCAATGCATAGATTGCACTGCCCCGTGCTTCTCTTAAAGGTGTTCAATTTCCTTATTACGCGCCACGTTATTGTGTACTCAGCGTTTTTTCTTTTTAGTTCCCAAATGTATTTCGACAACTCGGTTTCCTTTTCGTACTTGCTGTGCATGAAGGACTTCTTGTGGTTGGCATACCTTTCTTTGAAGGATCCCCCTGTGAGGCCTATGTATGTCTTGCTTGGTGTGTTAGTGGTATGCATTGCAGCTTCATATATAACTGATTTAGTGAAGCAGTTTCCCTCAAGTTGGCAATCGTCCTTATTTCTGCAGTTACATTTGTTCTCTGTTTGCTTGTTGCTGTCTTCGGCGATGATCTTTGCGTTGTGGTGTTGTATGATCGTTTTCATGTTCTTCATACAGCTGTAGCTTACTTTGACGTTGTTCTTGTTGAAGAGTTTGTGGTACTTGCTGCCGGTCGGGAAGTGCTTCTTTATTAGCTGTAGGAATGTTTCGCCCACTTTTGACTTTACGTTCCTGCTGTATGGCGGGTTGAACCATGTTATGTTCCTAGATCTATTTTTCGTTTTGGTGCTTGCTCCTGTTTTCATGTCTGATTGATGGAATGCTATCTTCTCTGTATAGTTGTTTGCTTCTAATGCTTTGTTGTAAGCGGGGGCGGCTTTGGCAAAAATGTCTTCGGTTGATGAGAGGAGAGAGATTCTCTTGCTGACAGTTCGTGGGATTTTCTTTGTGATTGCAGGTGGATGATTGGAGTTCTTGTCGATGTACATCGTTTGGTCGTTTGGTTTTCTGTAGGGTTTGTGTGTACCGTTGTTCAGGTTCAATGTTGTATCCAGGTAGTTGGTGATTTTTAAATTGGTCTTCACTGTTATTTTGAGGCTGAGTCCTTGGGAAATCTTTACAAGGCCTTTTCTAATTCGCTCTGATTCGTACCCCGAATGTCTGTTCAATACTGCTAGTCCATCATCCCTGTATAGCCCCAGGTTGCTGATGTTTGACTCATTCCGTATAGTTTGCAAGATAAGAAGCCCAACAAGCTCACATGTCTCGGCGCCGTCATATCCGCCCATGGTTACCCACGGTTTGCAACTATGGTCGAACAGGAGCGATTTTCTAGAGTGCATGATGGTTCTGTAATCAACATCTGTGACAATAGTGTGTTGATTTGCCCAATTTAGCGCTTTCTTGAGGAGGTTTTCTGATATCGATGGGTAGTAGTCCACTATGTCAAAAACTAGGAAAGTTAAGTTTTGCTTTTCCTGTAAGTTGTTGAACCATTCCAAAACGTGTTGGGTGCTTCTCCACTGGTTAACTGGGAGCAGTTTTTTCAAGTCGCTGTTGATACGCTCCAGCATATATATATATATATATATATATATATATATATATATATATATATATATATATATATATATATATATATATATATATATATATATATATATATATATATATACATACATACATACATACCATACATACATACATATATACCATACATATATACATACACACATACCATACATACCATACACACACACACACACACACACACACACACATATATATATATACATACATATACAAATCCACTAGGTTTTAGATTCAAGGAGAATGCAATGGTTAACTGATGTATATTTTTGCATATATCTTCTTCATGCAACAATGTGGTCTAAGAGATAGCACTTGAATTAGTATCAATCCAACGTTCTTTAAAGAGTCAATGGTTTCAGCATTCAAATACAGTAGTGGTGTGTATATTATATTTATAATAATAACTGGGGGAGTGCAAATAATTCAAGGGGAGTGTGTACTATACGTATAATAGTAGCTTGGGGAGTGCAAATTATACGTATACTAATGACTAGGTAGTGCATGTTCCGGAGAAGTGCACATTAAATGCCACACCGGTATACCGCAATGTTTTATTAAATTGATACGAACCACGGTGCGGTTTTGTATATCACGATATTTACACGTTAGTGTTTCTTTGTAGCGTACGTCATCAGAAATAGGCCCGTCTTTGAATAAGCCCCTCCTCGAGGAAGGATGTATTGTTCAGTACTCATTTCATTTGAACTATTTTTGTGCCTATATCCAATTAAGGTTCAAGCACGCTGTCCTGGGCACACCTCAGCTCTCTGGGTTGTCTGTCTAGGACAGTGGGTTAGTCGTTAGTTGTTAGTGATTAGCGAGAGAGAAGATGGTGTAGTGCTCTTACACCTACCCACTGAGCCGTTAAAACACGCTCTGGGTGGGAGCCGGTACCGGGCTGCGAACCATGTACCTACCAGCCTTATAGCTCATGGCGTATCCACGATACTACCAAGGCTGGTATTGTTCAGTAAAGAATCTCCTCGGGTCTTCCTGTGGATGGTACACCAGATAAAAGTTCACGGAATCAACCAAAGTGAAAGTTTTGTTTTGTTTTGTTTATTGACACCACTAGAACACAGTAATTTATTAATCATCGGCTAGTGGATGTCAAACATTTGGTAATTTTGACATAGTCTTAGAAAGGAAACCCGCTACATTTTTCCACGCAAGATATCTTTTATATGCACCATCCCGCAGACAGTGCAGCACATACTACGACCTTTGATAAGCCAACCATTGTGCACTGGCTGAAATTACAAATAGCCAATGTGTCCACCGACAGGGATCGTTCCTGAACTGACCGCTCATCAGTCGAACGTTTTACCAGTGGGCTACATCCCGCCCCTTGGAATCAACCCCAATATTGCCAAATACCCATTCGACATTGCATTGTGCAGAGATACGGTTTGATTATGGATAACGCTTTTGTCTGAAGGATGGTTGCCATATTTACAGAGGACATCAGTAGCCACGACGAAGACTTTTCTACAGGTTCCCTAAACATAGGGACGTGAGTACTATTTATAGCCACGAACTACTAGTATATTACAGAATTGTTGCTCAAAATTACTTTGAAATACATGGGCGGGGAGTAGCCCCTTGATAAAGCGCTCGCTTTTTGCGCAGTCGGTCTAGGAGCGATACCCGTCGGTGTGCCCATTTGAGCTATTTCTTGTTCTAGCCTGTGCACCACGACTGGTATATCACAGCGGTGATATGTGTCATCCTGTCTGTGAGCTTGTGCATATAAAACTATGTCAGAATTACCAAGAATTTGACATCCAATAGGCGATGATTCATAAAGCAATGTGCTCTAGTTGTATCGTTAAACAAAACAAACTTGGCACTTGAACTACACTGACGCTCTCAACTAGCTTAACCTTTTAATGTTCGTTCCTCGGTTCTCATTGAGTTCACATTTAAATTTTACTGAACTGTTCATTAGGCTTTGTTTTACAGATTGCCCCGCCCCACCCTCTGTGGCGAATGGCGCCCCAGCATACACAGGCCAGCCTAACACCACTGTTGGTACCGTGCTGTCCTACACGTGTAACACCTTTTATGAACCAGAAGGCGAGATGCGGTGTTTGGCTGGAGGAATTTGGTCGAATTTCACATGTTCAGGTAAAAGAAAACATGTTTTAATGCGATAAAAGTGATAAAGTTTTATACACACAGCCTTTATTTATTACATGCAAATAGCAGGTATTATATTTTAGAACATTGTAATTTGTAAGTTTCGTAAAGCCGTAGGCCCTAGTTTCAGAATTATGTACCTTTCCTGTTTTGTATAAAATGCATTTTGAATTTCTACAGATAAGGGTGATTTCGATTTACATTGGAATAGCTATAATGGTAGTATTAAACCAAATAACTTCCGGCTGGGTCAAAATTCGAGGTGCACCCAACTCTGGAAAGAGAAATGAACACCACCATTCCTGTGATTGGTGATAAATGAGAGTGTCTTGGTTACAAAAAACATAGTTTCATCTGTGCAAAAAATGTATGCAATTTTATTTCATCTAGTACCACTGTGTCAAGTAGCCTTGTGCTGGAAACATGTATGGGGTACCTGTAAAAAAACAGTACTCGAATTTTGTGCGGAACTAGGGTAGTCATAGACGCTACCCCTTATCTCAGAAATAATCAGCTTGACCCCCATTTTTGTTATTCACCTTAAGGATGAGGGGTGGTAGTATTTATATTCGTGGCATTTATGTCGATTGATACGTTGCAGGTAGGAGTTTTAGCGACATATGTTACTATTGTCGTCTATGGGATTTGATTTGGCAGTATGCAACCTATAATTTGGTAGCAATCTGTATATCACGTCAGCAAGTGAATCATGCCTATGTATACAATACATAAATAGATAATATTTATATATTGTATAGATATACTTGTTGAAATGCCATAAAGAGTCACTAAGACGCTAAACGAAAACAACACAATCTACACCAGGAAACGTAAATATTCAGTTTACAGTTTTAAAAAATAAATGCCACTAAGTTGAAATTTATAATTCTACAAACCATATTCACAATTATGGCCCAGTATTTAAATTAATATTATGCCTTAATTAAAAAACAAACAACAAACCCACACACGTTTGTTCATTCCCGTGTAACTAAATTATATATATATATATATATATATATATATATATATATATATATATATATATATATATATATATATATATATATATATATATTCTTAAAAAAAGTAGGGGAACCTGAAATATTAGTGTTAAAATCAACTATTAGGTAGTACTAAACAAATAACTTGCGGCTGGGTTAAAGTTCGAGGTGCACCGAACTTTTGATAGAGAAGTGAACGCCGCGAGTCCTGTGATTGGTGATAAATGTGAATGTGTTGGTTGTAAAAAAAAAATAGTTTCATCTAGGTAAAAACAATATGCAATTTTATTTCATCTAATACAACTGTGTCAAGTAGCCTTGTGCTTGAAACATGTATGGGTACCTGTTCGGAACTAGGGTAGTCATAGACGCTACCCGTTATCTCAGAAATGTACAGCTTGATCCCCATTTTTTCTGATTCACATTAAGGGTGAGGGGTGGTAGTATTTATATCCGTGGCGTTTATGTCGACGCTGCGGGTAGGAGTTTTATCGACATATGTTACTATTGTCGTCTATGGGATTTGTTTTGGTAGTATATACCCATTGGACCGAACACACGTTTTGACCACAGACATTCTAGTAAAGAACGTTCAGGTTTGTTTATCAACACACCGAAACGCATTCCATAGTTTACATATGCATCACGCAGTTGCCTCGTACACGTGCGTGTGGTGTCAATCTCGATTTTGACAATTTCCAGGAAGGTCCATTAATCACTATGGAACATTATGTCTGTCAGTCTTTTTCATTCTGTTGATCATACAGTTGTTATTGTTTTGTTTTTAGTTATTTTTACTGTTTGAATTAGCGATATACTGATAAAAAAACGTCAACTTTAAAATTTCACTTCCGACCCCAATCGTCCTTCAAGATCTTTGGTGGTCATAGAACCTACTGTGATATTGAACTACCGGTTGTAATGTTTGCCCAACTAATTTGAAGAGTATTCTGTACATACATACATATATACATACATCTATATATACATACATACATACATGCATACACACACACACACACACACACACACACACACATATATATATATATATATATATATATATATATTCTTAAAAAAAGTAGGGGAACCTGAAATATTAGTGTTAAAATCAACTATTAGGTAGTACTAAACAAATAACTTGCGGCTGGGTTAAAGTTCGAGGTGCACCGAACTTTTGATAGAGAAGTGAACACCGCGAGTCCTGTGATTGGTGATAAATGTGAGTGTGTTGGTTGTAAAAAAAAAATAGTTTCATCTAGGTAAAAACAATATGCAATTTTATTTCATCTAATACAACTGTGTCAAGTAGCCTTGTGCTTGAAACATGTATGGGTACCTGTTCGGAACTAGGGTAGTCATAGACGCTACCCGTTATCTCAGAAATGTACAGCTTGATCCCAATTTTTTTCTGATTCACATTAAGGGTGAGGGGTGGTAGTATTTATATCCGTGGCGTTTATGTCGACGCTGCGGGTAGGAGTTTTATCCACATATGTTACTATTGTCGTCTATGGGATTTGTTTTGGTAGTATATACCCATTGGACCGAACACACGATTTGACCACAGACATCCTAGTAAAGAACGTTCAGGTTTGTTTATCAACACACCGAAACGCATTCCATAGTTTGCACATGCATCACGCAGTTGCCTCATACACGTGCGTGTGGTGTCATTCTCGATTTTGACAATTTCCAGGAAGGTCCATTAATCCATTAATACACACACACACACACACACACACACACACACACACACACACACACAGACACACACACATATATATATATATATATATATATTGTTGTTATTATTATTGATAATATTTACTCAACAACACGATTCAGTATAGAAGAAAATGAATTTGAAATTATTGCATTATAGAATTAGAAAACAGTGTATTTACTTGTTGAGCATAGTCTAACAATATTCTCAGGAATATCAGTTATAGTTTAAAGCAACACCCCGAAAACAAACACAAAACCCCCCACAACAACAACAACACAAAACCCACACAAAAAATCCAACACCAAACCATTACCCCAAAATGAATATTTAATGATATTCCAGCAGAAAAACACATCGACTATTGAAAAGTTGTTGATTGAATTAATTTCTAAAGTCACCTCAGCACAAGAAACACCACGGTTATTGATTGTAGGTGATGGCTTCATGATAAGAATAACCCAAATAACAAACAGAAATACTTTTGCAGGTGGCTGCCCAACGGACGACGGGTACAAGCTTCTTGAATCACCGGCATTATGCTTTAAGATTGTCCTTGACAAAAAAACATATGCTGCAGCACGTGGCGCCTGCATCCAATCAGGTAGCAGATTGATCGTCTTAGACACGCCGGAGAAAAATACAAAAATCATTAGCTATTTCACGTCCCATAATTTCGTAGGTAAGTGGAAAATTGAGAATTCACTCTTAATGGAGGTAGATGTTTATTTTAACAGCGTTACACATTTTAGATTGTAACACAATTTTATACCAAAATTAAGTTTTAAAAATTTCATAATGCGCTAAACAGAACCACAAAACAAACTCACAAAAAAACCCGCAAACAACTAACAATAAAAAAACCCACACCACCATAAAATCCCGCACACTGGCGTAGCAGTAGCGATGGTTTTTAGATAGTTTACACACCCGTTGGTGAGAACACCATTCGTTATTTTTGATAACACATAGTTGTTTACACACGTACGTGTGCTAACAATTACAAGACATACTACTGGATGCTCCTAGTTGATGACCAGGTCACCAGTGTCATCCATCCGATTCCACAATGGCCGCCAGACAAGCACACGCGAATTCGTCGCTCTGAGAGTTTATGAAGTTTACAGACAACAAAAACACGGTTCAGATACTATTTCTACTAGCATAACTGTCTGTAAGTATCAGAGACTTTGTATGCATAATACTATTAAGCCAAAATAAGTATATTGGTCGAGAAAATTAATCAAAACAAAATACACATTGTCGGACAATGGCCATTATGTGACGTTGACCAGCGAACTTATCCATTAACATGACTCAACCCTTAGCTTAATACTGGTCATGGGAAGAAAACAGAAGCAAGCGACGAAACGAAAGAAAACCTCAGACTCGGACAACAGTCAAAGTGAAAGTTTTAACACTACCCTGTCAACTATGGATAGCGAGGGTGCGAACTGCGAAAACATGGACGCCACGGATGGAGGTGAGACTGTTAGACAAAAATCAAAAGAGCAAACGTCTATGAAACTGTTTACGTCAGATAACCAAATTCAAAGTTTGCACAAAAAAGTTAATAGCATGATGGAGTTACTTGTGTCAAAAGATTTTTTTAATTCCCAAATACAGTCGTTAAAAGCAGACATTACTCAGTCATTGACAGCTAAAATTAATGAACTTGAAGGACGTATCTTTGACCTTGAAAACGAAAACAAAACTCTTAAAGCTGAAATTAAATCCTGCAAACAACAAGAAGAAAAAACAGACGACAGATTAAGACAAACAATTTTTAATATCGCACTAACGAATGACAAACTAAACGATCTTGAGCAGTGGACGAGGAAATCTAGCGTCAGGATTTTCGGTATTAAAGATACTGAGAAAAATGAATCCCATGTGGTAACCGAACAAAAAGTTGTCAAATTAGTACAAGAGAAATTAGGAATAGATATGAAAAACAGCATTGACATTGCACATCGTGTTGGAAGGTTTTCAGCCGAACGTGACAGAGGAATACTTGTAAAATTCCACTCTAGAAAGCACAAGCTAGATGACATACAGAACAGGAAAAAACAAAAAGGTTCCGGAATTTCAATTGCAGAGGACTTAACAACAGTAAACCATCAGCTTTTGACTAAAACCAAGGAGAGTGAACACGTTGAAACGGCTTGGTCATCCGGCGGTCGATTTATGGCCAAACTTAAAGACAACAGGATCATAAAAGTTACCCACCACACCGACCTCAGTTGTTTATTCCAACCGACATTCCACACCTGCGCATGGAGACCGGTTTGATCCACACGAGACTCGCCCGAAGTCTATAGTAATTCCTCTGGACGCTATAACTACCTGAACTAAATTTATTCTTATAAAAGTGTAAATACAAAACGTGTATATACTGTTGTTTAGAGCTGTAGGACAATATTAACTGAATCGGGGACGAAACGTCTTGTACCAACATTAAGACTAGCTATCGTTCAGCATTACGCTTACATTACTATTAGAGTACCGTAGCACTTTTCGCGGCAAAATCTAACAATGGTTTGTAAAAATTTACATTTTTTATTGTTTAACTTACTTGAATAAAACAAGATTGGTAGGTATATTAATTAATTAATATTAATGTCTTGAATGTGTCACAAATTACTGGTAGCCAAATAGTATTTAGTGAAATGTTGCATGTGAAAGCATACGAAAGAAATTTAAGTAGAGAATTGTGGATCCGTTTCTTTTGTTTTCGTACGATCGCAAGTGTTCTGTTATATGTTTAGGTTTTTACACACCGTGGCGAAGTTGCATGCATCGCCATAGAACCGATATCTGCCCCGTAGTAATTACTATATGATATTTGAAACATCTTTAAAATGAATACATAAACTAAACAGCAAGTAAGACAAATTTCATACATGGCTTCAATTTACACGATTGTCAAACAATTTTCATTGGTCAGCTGTTGACAAATACAGCCAATAGACAAACGTTTTAGTAATAGCACGAAACAGTCAATAATACCAAGTTCAGGTTGCAATGGAGAATGCAGAATGATAAACTCTCTTTAATAAACACGGGATTTAAAAATATAGAAATTTTAGATATATTCAGAAATGGTTGCTTCCCCAAACAATAATGATAGCGAACTTGGAAAAAATTCCGGATATTTGGCACAAATTCCGGAATTCCGGATATGGGTTAAAAATTCCGGCTTTTTTCATCTTTACATTTGCTATGCTATCATTATTATAATTTGAAATATTCAGCGATTTTAATTTCCTTGACAAGAAATTATGAAACATTTTCTAAGTGGTCTTTGAGTGTATATATATATATATATATATATATATATATATATATATATATATATATGTGTGTGTGTGTGTGTGTGTATATGTGTGTGTGTGTGTATGCGTGTGTGTGTGTGTGTGTGCTCCCACTTCGCCCGTGCCGCTCAAAACACCCATCTCTCAAAAAGAACGACAGAAATGTAAAAAAAACATAACTACTGATCAAGGGGAGATAACTCTAGGCACGGGGTATCATGGATTGTGAAAGCTCTATGTCATCAATTATATGACATCGTCACACCCCTATCACTCGGGAGTAACTTTTCAAAAAAAAAGAAAAAAGAAGTGTATTCTGGTGCTTCTTATTACTGGTTTTACTATTACTGATTACATCATATTGTTTTAAAATTGGCTCCCCCATGACCACTCCGAATTTTATGAAAATGATTCACAACGTTTGTATTTTTACTGCAGTCATATTAAACGAAGTTTCGAAGGGATTCAGTCATTGATTTAATGGGCCTTATTTCTCTAAGTATGGATTATAAATGGAAATTATATTCATTGGGATTACCAAGCCTTGCTATTGTATCATCCTAAATATTTTTGATTGAACAACGATCGAACGAATCCCATGATAGCCAAAGAGCACGCTTCGTGGGTTTTTTTATATTTTGGAAATCGTTTTGTGAAAAGTTTTAAAAGGTACGGCAAACCCGAGTAGTGATGATGCTATAATACAATAGCCGTGCAATGTACCCTTGGATTTTATATAAACAACAGCTGTGTATTGAGACTTAGCAAAAGAGGGACGGCTATAATATATACATGGCAAATAATTAAAATATATTATTTCATGACAAAATAACGGTGAATACGCTGAAATAAAATAATAATATTATTATTATTGTTTTATTTTAGGTTTTTAGGTTTTTTTGGAGCTAGGGAGTTTAAACTGAGCCGAGCGAAGTGTACAGGGGTGTGGTGTCAATATATTATTTTATGTTATTTTATTTTTTTATTTTTTTATTTTTTGGATGGGAGGAGGAGGGGAGCGGCATGGGTTATTTTGTATTTAAAGTTGGTTTGTTTCTTTTTGGTTTCGTATTTGTGTCACCGTATACAGTATCACACAGGGATTATAGCAGGGGGTGGGGCGTCTAGACTGTGGCGAGCGAAGTTTGCAGTTGGGAGAGGTCGAGACATGCTCCACCAACAGCAGAACACTGGCGCAATCGTTTTTGCTAAAATATACAGTATAATTTTCAGCGTTACACGACCGTCGTATATATAACCATTTCGTATATAAACACCGTCTAGTTCACAGTATTCTTTAGAAGTGTAATAATTCCTATCCTAAGCTAGCCGTAATTACTCATGGGGTTATGAAATATTTTGAATAATATGAATTTGAGAAGATGGAAAAGGAAGATGTTTGATCTCAATGTTGAGACTTTTCCGTGTACGACTAATGATAAATTTACCAGTAAATGCAAAGAACTGACTAGTCAGGATTGTCGACGTTTAAAATGCTTCTGTTACTAAACTAAATTAATGTATAAGCTTATTATCATACAGTACGTGTTTTTATTATTTTTTAATAACTTATTTTTATTGTTTTTGTTTCGATTTACCCTACTTCGCAAAGGACGGTCAAGCGTTCTCGTTACACGAGCTTAGCAAATCGTTTTGAAACTGCAACTATTCTGGGGATTCCCATCACGTGACTAAAAATAATACGTCACACCTCTGGCTCCAAATAACTTTTATTTTCCCCTGAATTATGGACCGTCGACATCATTCTATAATTATTATTATTTTTATTTTACAAAATATCAGTAATAAGTGGGATATGGTGGTCATGTAGATGGTTAAATAAAGTAGTAACAAATCAAATGAATATATTTTCTAATTATGAATTATGTCAGTGCCTATAAAGGTTTGATACTTTGCTACTTTGTTATTGGGAATACCAAATGAGTGGCCGTTTGACTTCATTTATTTTACAACGAGTTGCTTTAAAAGGTAACATAAATGATATCTAACGGACAATAATGTAGTTTGCTATTTCTTACATATCCACACAAATCTATTGTGCAGTGACTATAGATAATGATTTTGTCGTTCATATGAAATAAATTTCAAACGTCTTTTCAAACTAAAAACTATTTACGGCACTTACGCTTGTGCATCACAGAAAAATCGTTTCAGGTCGTTTCAGGTCAACTTACGCATCACATCGATTTAAGGTGTGTATTTTCCCCCATTGGATGGTATGGCAACGGCGATCTAGTCATAACCTAGGTGCGTTCAGTCGTGTATCTTTAAATTGTTATCACACGCATGTGTGTTAAAACAATAACAAATTATGTTCTCACCAACGGTTGAATACAAAATGCTTTGTTCTCTGTCTGTATAAGTGAAAACAACCATTATGAGAGTATGTGACGTTATCACGCTCATATCACACCTTGGCGTCAGTGTAAAATGTAGAGCAAATGTATTCTGGCATTACGTTGTTGTTGTTTATTTTATTTTATTATTATTTTTTTTTTTTTAAATATTTTATTGTCCCCAGAATATAATGGCATTGTCAGGGTTAGGGTGCCCTGAGCTTACTGTCTCACAGTATGGTATACATATTTTTATATACATACATATAAATGACGAAATATATACACACGAATAGATATAATCAACACACTTTATGTATATTGTTTGTGTTGTTGATGTTGTGTTTGTTCTATTTTTTTATTTTTTTTATTTGTTATAATTATTATTATCTGGCGTCAAAAAGGTGTTACACTTGAACTGTTTTTATCCTACTGGTTTTAAAGGCTGAACTCCTCTTTTTATGTTTAGTTTTCTCCTGACTATGTCAACATTTAGTTGACGAAACGTTGAGATTTTACACTTGTGGTTCTAAGCAGAGATTTTACTTTTATTCAAAAAGGAAAGAAAAAGAAAAAGGAGATGTTATGTACGGAATTAACATTATGGCATTACGTTCTCATGCAAGATTTGAAATAAGATATTATTTATCAACACAAGTACGTACGTATTTATGTATGTGTGTATGTGTGTATGTGTGTATGTCTGTATGTCTGTATGTGTGTATGTGTGTATGTGTGTGTGTGTGTGTGTGTGTGTATGTATGTATGTATGTATGCATGTATATATATATATATATATATATATATATATATATATATATATATATATATATATATATATATATATATACTCACAGAAAAAGTTCCTGTGCAGCATTAAAATTTCAGTAGGACTTATATTTTTAAAATTTAAAAATATTGTGATTTACATAGATGTACTATTTATCTGTTAAAAAAAGTACAGTGATCCTTTCCTGCCTTCTGAACCTGAAGTACTGTCTTCACAATGCTTGGTGCGCCGTCGGTGATGATGTAACAGAACAACGTACTGATGTACGGTCATGGAAGATCCCTAGTGCCCCTAAACTGTCGAGAACATCTCCACAGATATTGCATAGTGTTCATCAGAACACCAATGAATACCAAAATTACTAGCAACAGCGTTTGTGCCGTTCTAATCTCAATCAATACCCATCGTTCGAAGGAGTCCATTTTCTGGGAGGCGTGGAATCACACTGACGACGATCAGATACCAACAAAAATATTTTTCTGAGTGATGAGAATCCATACAATAGTTTTAAAGTCCAGTGATAAGAAAAATGACGTCAAACAGGAGCACGTGACCAAGAATGCTAGTAACGCAACGTGTGATGACAAAGTATGAATATCGACGGGAGTGATTACACGTTCCGTTACTGACATTTTTATAACCAGATTTCAAGTAAATTATATTCTATATGCAATCATTTGGTGCACAGGAACTTTTTTCCGTGAATATATATATATATATATATATATATATATATATATATCTGTGTGTGTGTGTGTGTGTGTGTGTGTGTGTGTGTGTGTGTGTGTGTGTGTGTGTGTGTGTGTGTGCATGCATCCATCATCAACAACTACAGTAAAAGAAGACAACACTCACCAACGTATATATTTTTATCTCTATATTTTAAATATAGTTTGTAGCAATTCTAAAAAAAATTTTTTTTAAATAAAATATGTTTACATTATTCAAATTACAATTTACAATTTATTTTTATAACGAGATGTATTTCTCGAGATCGTAACGTTTTGTAATATATCAATGTCGATGTTTCTCTAAATTAATTTCGTAGGTACGAATTCATTATTTATTCTACTCTTTTGAAATGATTCGGTCAAAGGTCATTCCGAATGTATGTATCCGTACAATGCTTTAAATTTAAAACTAGTTTAAGGAAAGATAGTGTTTACCCCCCCCCCCCCATTAAAAAACAGTAATAAAAACAAAAAAATACAACAAACAAAAAGAAATTTAAAAAATCCCAACAAGAACAAAAATAATTAAGGAAAAGCAGGTAATGTGTGTTTATTTTATTGAGGGGTGGGGGGTAACAAACACAGTTAATCCCTTTAACCTTTAAAATAATGTTCTTACATTTTGCTTGAATATTTTCTGTTCAGGTTATTACCTGATTGGCCTGACCGACTTACAGACAGAAGGAGTGTTTGTCTGGGAGAACGGAGATGTCGCTGAATTCACAAAGTGGGAGCCCGATGAACCAAACGATGGTAACGGTGACGAAGACTGCGTGGCGCTCAAATTGGCGTCGCAGTCATGGGTCGACACATTGTGCAGAGGATCAAAGAAATACATCTGCGAGAAAAAACCCTGATCATGATAGCAACAGCCATGCCTTGTTTAAATCATCTTCGAGAAACAACCCTGATAATAACCATGCCTTGTTTAATACATCTGTGAGAAACCACTTTACACATTATTATTATTATTAATATTATTATCATTATTATTATTATTATTATGATAATAATACTTATTATTATTATTGATGCTATTAATATTATTATTAAAATACATTGTTATTATTTTTATCATTGCTATTTTAGTTATAGTTATTATTATTATTATTATACTCTACTGACGGGCAAAATAAAGTATACCGACGATTTCTTAAATATGTCTTTATATCAGATTGACCGGCCTCGGTGGCGTCATGGCAGGCCATCGGTCTACAGGCTGGTAGGTACTGGGTTCGGATCCCAGTCGAGACATGGGATTTTTAATCCAGATACCGACTCCAAACCCTGAGTGAGTGCTCCGCAAGGCTCAATGGGTAGGTGTAAACCACTTGCACCGACCATTGATCCATAACTGGTTCAACAAAGGCCATGGTTTGTGCTATCCTGCCTGTGGGAAGCGCAAATAAAAGATCCCTTGCTGCCAATCGGAAGAGTAGCCCATGCAGTGGCGACAGCGGGTTTCCTCTCAAAATCTGTGTGGTCTTTAACCATATGTCTGACGCCATATAACCGTAAATAAAATGTGTTGAGTGCGTCGTTAAATAAAACATTTCTTTCTTTATATCAGATTGATAGTCACAGTGCATAGAATACAAAATCGATAATATTAACATAGTATGTGCAAACACCACTCCCTGTTCTGGCTTTGGCCATTTTTGCCCCAATCAATTGGTGAAAATCGATTTTAACGTTTTGCACGGACTTTTTAATTCGCATGTGCAAAATGTGTATAAAAACGCAGAAGTATGAATATGCAGAGACCACTTGTTCCACAAAATCACCAAAAATATGCAACGTCTAACCGCAGAACAGAGGGAACGCGCCATTGGTATGGTGCAGGTGGGGACATTGTATACAAATATTGCACGACGACGATTTGCTTGCACCAAAACAACGACAGTGAGACTAATGAGACGATTTAGACAGACAGGGGCAACAACTGACCTACCACGCAGTGGACGACCACGTGTTACAACACCGCGGGAAGACCGTTATCTGAGAACGTTACATCTACGGAATAGGTTCTTGGCAGTGACGTCATCTGCATCTAATGCTTTGGGTCGTGTGATAAGTCGACGTACTGTGTCATGACGACTACGAGCAGGTGGAATCCGTGCCTACAGACCATACAAAGGAACAGGTCTGTCACTTGTCCGGAGGCTAAAAGTATTTCGATGGTGATTTCAACAGTGTCAGAGGGTGCTGTTTATAAATGAAAGCAGGTTCTCTCTCTTCAGGTCCGACGGCAGAGTCCGAGTTTACAGGCGTAGAGGAGGAAAAACACAACACGAGCCGGTGTTCACGAATTTGAATCTTTTGCCGGAGGAAGTGTAATGGTGTGTGGAGGGATTAGTGGTTACCAGAAGACGGAACATTCGTCATTGAGGATAATCTAAACTGCGTTATATATCGTGATGAAATCCTGCGTCCTGTGGTTCTTCCATTTCTTCAACAACAGCAACATGGAACCATGTTTCAACACAACAAAGCCAGGCCCCATACTGCTCGGATAGTACAGAACTTCATACATGCTAACAACATCGATGTTTTACCTTGGCCAGCTCGATCTACAGACATGTCCACGATTAAGCACGTGTGGGATCAACTTGACACACGAATCAAACGATGGCCCAAGCCCACAGGAAACAGACAACAACTTCCACAGGTTCTGACAGAAGAATGGAGAAGAATACCCAATGACGTCTTCAGGTGATCGAACTGTTCCATGAAACGTCTTGTCGTGGTGTGTATTGATGCTCAGGGTAGCCATACCCGTTATTAGACATACATTGGACGAGTTGACCGTGTTTATTCCAGAACATTGTGTCAATTAACAAATTGACCCCACATTTCTATCAAACATTATCATGCATCTGTATGTATTTTTCAACTGTTATAGTACATGTGATAACCTAAAAATGTATACAAGTTTTCATTACATGTAAATGTTATAACAAAAATGTTTTCGTTATTTCCTTTTCCTTTTATAAATTGACAATATACTTTCTTTTGCCCGTCGGTATATATTTCACACACACACACACACACACACACACACACACACACACACACACACACACACACACACACACACACACACATGTATATACAGAGAGAGAGAGAGAGAGAGAGAGAGAGAGAGAGAGAGAGAGAGAGAGAGAGAGAGAGAGAGAGAGAGAGAGAGAGAGAGAGAGAGAGAGAGCGTTTTTGTGTACATACTTATACATACACATATTTGAACGCATACATATGCACTGGAACTGGAAGGAACTATGATAATTAGTTCGTTATAGTAGCAGTTCCTTGTACACATGTGTAGAAGTTGGTCTTTTTCATTTCAAAAGTTGGCCATATTGGATTTTTATCACTTAAAACACCTTACATATAGAAAACTCAAAATTTTAACACATTTTATTACCAAGAATGAACAAGCCAATGCATAAATGTAACTTGAAATAAAAGTTGCATGTGTTTTAATGGCAATGTCTGTTAAGCGAAACCAGGACAAATTGCATCAGAAGGTTTTTTAATTTATCTTATTCTGGTGTTATCCCTACATAACATATACAAACTAGGACAAAATCGGATCAACGGAAATGACCTAATTTACTAAAAACAAAATGGCGGCCATTTTTGCACTTATTCTCGACTTTTCCCAAACGATCGACTTAGACTCTATATATGTATCACAAATAGTAGAAAACCGATAGCTAGGAGTTCGGAAGTGTTATTGCAAAACTTCTGCAACACTGAGATATCATACAGAATGTAATTTAATGAGAAAAATCAACTTTTAAGAGAAAAAATAAGCATAAATTTGTTTGCGGTATCCAGATAATCTCTTTCGTTATTATATGAATACCGCCAGAGTGTTACAACACATAATGTAGTTGTGAGACTTTTGAATCACGACATAGTTTGCACATATATAGGCTTTTAGTGCATTGCAATATATGAATTTTCATTTTCCGGTCCACTTTGTTGAAGCTAGTTCAGCACTGAAATGATTTGAGTTTTGTCAAATGGGATTATGATAATAATTTTATCAATGCATACATGTTTATGATGGAAGTTGAACATTACCTTTTAGCACTATATGGTTACGGATTCATCCAGTGTGATGTCAGTATCCACGGAATCCGTAGAAGAGTTGCTACATGATGTAAATGCAATATGTCCACGAATTGAAACAAAAAGAAAGAATTTTGTTTTGATTTAACGACGCACTCAACACATTTTATTTACGGTTATATGGCGTCAGACATATGGTTAAGGATATTGGGAGAGGAAACCCGCTGTCGCCACTTCGTGGGCTACTCTTTTCGATTAGCAGCAAGGGATTTTTTATATGCACCATCCCACAGACAGGGTAGTACATACCACGGCCTTTGATATACCAGTCTTGGTGCACTGGCTTGAACGAGAAATAGCCCAATGGGCCCACTGACGGGGATCGATCCCACACCGACCGCGCATCGAGCGAGCGCTGTACCACTGGGCTACGTCCCGCCCCTTCCACGAATTGTGTCAGCCCACTTGTCATTACCAGTTCGTTCATGGCATGCTTTGACAATAAGTGTTTGGAAATTCCAAGTCCTTACCATGAGGACGTCTTCATTTGTATTGTCATGAGTTATTCGCACCCCAAAAAGAAAACAGTGGTCCGGAAATGTGAATTCAGGCTCGCGAAAGAGAAGAGTTCTGGTCGCAGGTATATCATCTTGAAGTTTTCTTTTCAATGCAGACTTAATAGTTTTCTTATTGCAGTAATTCAAACGACAACTAACATGCAATTTTTGTCCTTATTGAACATGTATAGACGTGTTACCTCGAGCTTCACTAGCCTTGTTTATATCAGCAGCTCCTTTATCACCGATGTTCAGCGTCTGTGTGCCATTTTCAAGTTCTTCCCTGCATATGACACAACTCAGTTGAAAATCGTCCATAATAAACGTACAATTTTAAGGCAAAATCAGCTTATCCATTGATGATTTTATCAAATTTAATAAATGAAAACCGCACTATTCATTGTCAATTTAATGACCCGATGACGCAAAATGACGACACATGCGTCATTACGTCATATATACGTCACGGTGTCTTTTTAAAAAGTAAACTTAGTTCATAGGTATAATATTGCTATCTACTGATACGCATATATGTGGTCTAAAACGAACCGTTAAGAAGATATAAGACCTCAAAATTTATTTTGGCGGCCATATTGGATTTATGGAGATAGCTATATATATATATATATATATACATCCACCCACACACACATGTGTTTGTGTGTGTGTGTGTGTGTGTGTGTGTCTATCTATATATCTGTGTATATGTATATGTATATGTATATATATATATATATATATGTATATGTATATATATATATATATATATATATAATGTATCAAAATGTGAACGTTTAATAATTATTAATGTTGTTTGATAACGAAGTCTGCATTACGGGCCTTCACGGTTACTTAACAGACCACATACTAGCGGCTCAGAGATCGTTTTTCAGGGAAAATATTAAAATATTCTTTGTCATTATTACTCTTACTATTTAAGAAATATTATAGAATTTTTATGTAATCGAATGATGTATCAGTCACTACCTGTCGTTACCGTGTTTACCATTTCTAGCGAGTTGAAGCTGTGAAAATAGCATAAATTTATTTGCATGGAAGCCGCCATATTTGAACTTTACATATGAACGATTTTCAGCCTGTTGCTATATTAATTAGGTTGTAAACGGACTATTTTGTAGATAATTTAGGATATTATTTAAATATGCTAGTATATGATAGTTATTAGAAAAATAGTGGTTTCCTTAAATATTAATCTATTGTATTTATTAACTACTCATTTCCGGCATTTAGGACTTAGTGCTATTTTTAACTTGACATTAGTTACCTTATATAGTATGCGCTATTTATAACGTGACCTTTATTACCGTATATGGAATATTCCTATTTTTATCCGACCTTTTTACCTAAACAAGGCGGTGGTACGGGATATAAAAGCGTGACGTCATGACGGTTGGTAGATATTGAAAAAGCTTTTGATATGGTATGGCGTTAAGGTCTACTAAATAAATTACAGAGTAATGGTATTAAAGGTAATATGTTTAATTTTATCAACAATTTCATCCATAATAGATCAATCTCAATTAGAGTGAACGGTCACTATTCAGATGGAACTGAAATAATTAATGGCATACCACGAGGTTCGGTCCTCTCGCCAACCTTATTCAACATTTTTATTAATGACATAACTAAAGCACTTAATGCTAAAGGAAAAACAAAAACGACCACGCCATTAAACACAGCACTATTTGCCGATGATTGCGCCATCTGGCGCACAGGCAACACAACCACTAATTTATTTCGCCTAATGCAAGCTGATATGAATAGATTTAACAAATGGGTGCTGGACTGGGGCATTAAACTATCATAAACTAAAACTGTCTATATGTTTTTTTAATAAAGTCAATAAATCAGATAATCACCAACTTAAATCAGGTGACAAAATAATTCCAAGAGTAAACAAATTTAAATTTCTAGGTGTAACTTTTGACCATATCAATGACATAATCAGAAACTAAAAAAATACTCTAAACGTGTTAAGAGCCATCTCAGGTACCAGTTGGGGAGCGCAAACAGAGGCAATGCTTATGGTTTACAAAGCATGCATACTCTCCAGAATCGATTATGGATCCCAAGCCTACAGTTGCGCCGCCCCCAAACTGTTACATAAATTAGATGTTATTCAAAACCAAGCTCTTAGAATCATCAAATACCAGAGGACAGAGCTTAGAAGTTGAGTTTAACATTATGCCACTGAAATATCGTCGCAATCTTCAACATCTTAATTATCATCTAAAAACCCACTCTCTTAACCTAGATCACCCAGTTCAGGAACTCACTCCTATCATAGCTAAACCAGGACTAGTATTCAAAACCAATCAAAATCTTAATGATTCTTTCGCCACTAAAGCTAGTAAAATAGAAATAGAAGTAGGTGTCGATAACACGCCAGTGGCACTATACCATAGCAATCAGCCAGTCGAGTGCCACACACCATATCTAATTAAAAAAGCTACGGATTCAACTCCATTTCCACCATTTACGAAAATCCTTTTCGAAACCGCAGCTAATGAAAATTACCCTGACCACATCCATCTCTATACAGATGGCTCTAAAAATCCAGATATCGGTGAGGTTGGCTTCACAGTAGTTGAAAAAATAATAATCTAAACATTCTAAACTAGTTAAATACTCCAGGCTGTCAGATAACTTATCAGTATATACAGCAGAACTGACAGCCATACCTGAAGCTCTCATTTGGATTAAAACTAAAAAATACTCAAAAAGCGTTATCTTCTTAGACAGTCTCAGCTCTACCAATCACTTCAAATAAATAAATCCACTAGACCAGATATTATTGCAGCTATCCACAGTATACTCCACGAACTAAACCAACTTAACCTAACAGTAGTCTTTGAATGGTTCCCAGCTCACGTAGGATAATTGGCAATGAAGTAGCTGACTACGGAGCCAAAACTGCACTATCAATCACTAGCAATATTACCATACTGCCATTAGGAATCACAAAACTCGTGTCAAAAGCAAGGAAACACTACATTAATAAATGGCAAAAAAGCTGGGACCAATCACCAAACACATGGCACTACAATATCAAACCAATAGTTAACTCAGTAAGACCTAAACAAACACTCAAACACTCATGTGGATAAAATTATCACAAAACTGCGTATAGGTAAATCAATGCAACTAAACAGCTGTTCATCCGTAATTACCAATAAAAGTACCGACTGTGTATGTGGCACTCCAGAAGATATGAAACACTATCTCCTGGACTGCACGCTACACCACAGTCATAGAAAACTAATGCTAGAATCACTAACCGAAGCCAACCATAAATCAAAAATCACCCCTAATTCACTACTCAACCCGGGTAAGCGCCATAAGCACCAAATCTTTAAAGCAGTATACCAGTTCGTCGAGTCCACCAAACCTAAACTCTAAGTGTCACGCGCAACGTGCCTCACCAGCGTTCAGCTGACGCGGACCCCCCAACCTAAACTCTAAGTGTCACGCGGAACTTGCCTCACCAGCGTTCAGCCGACTAATGGCAAGCTTCGGAATGCTTGTGGAGTTCTGCGTCGCGTACACCGGGTCACGGGCAACCGCGACTTTGGTTTACAGCGACGCGAACTCCAGAAAGAAGAAAAGAAGAGGAGGAAGGAACGTGCGCCAGGGGCGGCTCAGGAGGGACCAAAGCTGGCGGCTCAACTGCCAGCGGCGGTCCCGTCTGCGTCGCCGCACCCCACTACAACTTCGCCGAAGAGGAGGACGATGCCACCAGCGGAGACCATCTTGAACGCTACGGCAGGCCTACTGAACACCGCCATGGCTAAGTTGCCGCCACCGCCTCCTGCGTCGACTTCCACGCCTGCTCCGGTGCAGCGGTCAACTTTACCGACCGCTCCCGTTGAGCAGGCAAGGGACCCTGTTGTTGTTGCGGCGGCGAAGCGCAAGGCCACTACACCTGCCATCCAGCCAGACACGGACAAGCCGCCGAGCCGACAACGTACCCCCGCAGCCCAGCCGGAAGACGCATGGAAGCTTCAAGTCAAGAAGATCAAGCCAGCATTCCGGCATTGCGTGCATGGGGACACCACTGACCCCGGCAAGCTGATAGGGAAGTTCCTCAACCAGGCCTGGAGACCACTGCAGGATGGTACCGAGTACGAACTACACCATCTCTGGACCAAGGAAGGCCACTCGGGACTCGTTGTGACCCACCGGCGCCGAGACTGCTACCGACAAGCGATCCTGCTACGAGAGATGGATAGCCAGACCATCCACAGGATCCTCAAGGCTATCTTCGGCGCCGGCTACCACCAGGTCATACCAGCTATTATGGACAGAAAGCACGAAGTCCCGAACTTGACCACCGGACCCCTCATCAGCTCGCCGTAGGCGTCAACCTTTTTCAGGACACATAGATCGGACTTTAAACTTTTAGACTTCCTTTCAAAATTTTATGTCGAAATTACTTCTTTTTTTTTTTTAAATATTATTAAATAGTCCGATCCTCTCTTCTTTCTCTTATTTATTTTTGGACTGTCCATCTAAAATGCTCCAAATTATATAAATATTCGGCCGAGCAGTCAATTCTTTTTATTTTTGACTCGTAACTTTTTATATATTCTTTTTATTATTCTACTAACTTTTTTTTTTACTAATTGCTATTTTCAAAATTCTGCCCATTTTCAACACTACACTACCCCCCCCCCCCCCCCCCCCCCCCCCTCCCGAGTCAGGCCACCGATCTTGTCGGAGGTCACTCAGGATGAGCGTGTTCGAGGCCCTAATTATCTATCTAATTTCTTTTTGACCGCCCGATCTAATCTAGCGACCAAATTTCATGAGTAGAATTTTTTATTATTATTATTATTAATTAGAGATGCGCATCAAAATTTTAAAGGCCCACTATTTAATTTTTGGATGTAAATTTCAAAATTGACCCTATTTGTTAGGTTATCCCTGTCCCGAGTCGGATCCCCGATCCTATCGGAGGCCGGACTCGGGATAGGCGTGTTCAAAACCCTAGTGGTATATGGACACGTTAAACCAGTTACTAAGCTAAGCTAAGCAACTTGCCTCACCAGCGTTCAGCCGACGCGGACACCCACCCCCCCTCCCCCCCCCCGGTTGATCGCAGGCGGGATGGGGAGCCGTAACACATTAATGGGCTCCTGACCCCCGTAGATTATTTAGGAAAGTCATAAAACGAGACTAAAACCAATCACTAGATAGTGCTCAACACCGCCCGCCTGTACGTCCTTTGGATGGAGGAGCGATCCTAAGCACTTGACCTCGACCATGCACTCCAAACCCGGGGAGAGAACGGTGAAATGATTAACAGAACATATACCTAGCCAAAATAATTGGCACATAACACCCCTCGCCTGTACGTCCCTTGGATGGAGGAGCGACCCTAAGCACTCGACCTCGACTATACACTCCACCCCGGGGGGCCTACGACGAGGGGTAACAACATGATACTTTAATTAATTAACCTAGATGTTTTTCAGACAAATATTCTTTATTTTTCTTGTAAATAAAAATTCAATGTACTAACTCGTGATTGGCAATTGGTATATAACACTTCTCTCCACGCCTCCGGATAACAGTCGTTGACGTACCGCCAACAAACGTTCAACTAAGTCCTTAGGGACGGTATCCGGCTCAATATCATTTCCGCCAAGGTGAATTATCACCAAAGACGGATTATAACTCGCCACTGCCCGGATCATCTCCTCCGGTATGCGATCAGATCGCATACCCCCCCCCCCCTCCCCCCACGGCCAAAGAACTGGCAGTCGGCGGAGACACAGATGTCGATTTGTGCCTTTGCACGTGCACCATGTACTACCGATAACAAGTTCTATTATAGCCATAGAAGGTGAGTCACTTAGGGTCCCAGAAGAAAAGACTGATAAGAAACCAGACAACCAGCTTCACAGACAACCGGATAGATAACAAGTAAGGTTACTTAGTAAGACATCATTCATGTTGCCAACATAGTTAAAACTTTAAGGGGGCGGGAATCGAAATTTGACTTAGTTCATGTATACAGTTATTGACATATTATTCTTTCTGTCTTTAGTCAACTCCCTACCTAAATAGATACTTTTTATTGGTAACCAAATTAAGAATGCTAAACAGTAGGCTTTTTAACCAATACTCACACTAAAAGGGTAAAACCCTTCAAACTAGATAGCTAGGCTAGTATAATTCCCACCTCTCCTTGTAATTCATTGTAATCCAAGGATAGGGTGTGTGTGTGTGGGGGGGGGGGGGGTGGCTTTGGATTGCCGTTGATTACTCTAGAATAGGGACTTAGGACAATAGGAACAACCTTAACACCAAACTAGAATTTATAAACAGACAGCATGCACAGCCGCAACAGTACATAGGGTGCATTGACTAATGATAACAATGCACCCGCCCCCATTTAATGGCCCAGCACGTACTCTAATAAGGAGCTGGGCAAAAGAATACCGGCTCCGAGCACACAATTGCACTGCACCCATTTCTAATACCTTATATATACCTTATATCATTTGCATTTAAGCTGTTATGGAATCCCCACATTTGCGACACCTTAATGCTGGTCTTAGTATTGCCAGTGGATGTGATTAACGAAACAAATGTTGCGTTATATTTATTAATCAATGTGCTCCAGTGCTGTCGTTGTACAACACAACTTTTAAACCTTACCGGCCTCGATGGAGTGGTGGTTAAGCAATCGAATTTAATGCTGGTAGACATTGGATTCGTTCCAGTGAACCGTCCCCCATCCTGCGCGAATTTTGACGACTCACTAGGGGACGTTTAAAGCCACCGCACCGTCGATTTCTCTCTCAATAACCACTTAACCATATGTCCGACGCCATATACCCGTAAATAAAATGTGTTGATTGCGTAGTTAAATAAAACATTTCCATCCTTCTTCTCAATAACCACTAATATAATAATTAAACACTAACATGCTATCCTGGACAGACATCCCAGATAGCTGAGGTTTGTACCCAGGACAACGTGCATAAATCTTATTTAAATATAAGCACAGAAATAAATTGAAACCATTTTCCCCCTAGCTTATCTGGGATGAAGTTTAGGTTCCACAGTGAGATTGATAACTTGCTTTGAAATATAATACAGTCGTATATTGCACATTTGTAATATCATGAGCGGATCCAGGCGGGGATCTTATGGGTCCACCCCTTATATGAGGACAAACATGAGGATACTTGTATATCAACACAGCAGAACCATATTACATTAATGTCACGTCCCTTATAAACATTGTAAAATTAATTAATGTTTAACAGCACCCCAGCACCTCCCCCCCCCATACCCGCCAACAACAACACACACACCCAGAAACAAAAACAGGATAAATGCCAAGTTTATTTACAGATATGAGGTTTTCTTTCTTCTGTATATGTATTATGAAATATGATTTTAAACAAAACGACTACGATTACCCATATGTATGTCAGCCATCGTGAACAATTTAATGTGCATCAATATACAAATGTTAGATTTCTCTATTGTGGGCTAGAGACTTCAAATCTGAATTTGTATCTGTGTATTAATTTTATAGTTATTTTGAGACACCGTTAAATATTGCAATTACTTTCTGAAATGGAATGATGGTGTACAACTTTCAGAGGCCTACTTTACATAAACATGGTTACGTTCAAATTTTATGATGGCACTAACAGCTTCCTGGATAAAAAGACTTCACTTCAGATTCAAAATGGGTAACTTTATTCCAGACAGTAACGAAATTAAAGACAGAAGATATGTTTAAATTTGGAGACAATTGTATTCAAAGAAAACAAAAACAAATAAAAAAATATATTCTGGAAAAATATATTACAGAGATGGATAAAGATTCAACAGAAACTTGGAAAAATAACGATGAAATAACGAGTACAAATATTTGATTAAATAGTTATATAATTAAAGATTAGAAACCTATATTTTACAATTAAAGATTAGAAACCTATATTGTACAAACATTATGTTGAAGTTTTAATATATATATATATATATATATATGTATATATATATATATATATATATATATATATACATACAAGATTTACGTATTACGAATGGACAGTTTATGAACTTCGACACATGTAAAGTAAAGTATAACATTAAATCAAATTTCGTACAATATGCAACTTTAATAAAGGTATTCAAGTTTGTTTATAGACAGCCAACTATTTGTACCCATGAATAATCCAATGTTCTCTTTTAATTTAAGAATATTATTGAAAGATGAAAAACGAATTAAAGGAGTATATACACTGTTGAACAAGAACAATGCAGTTCCTACTTCACAAATTAAATAGTGTGAATTAGGTTACGTGTTTTCTTTACAGAAGTGGAAACAATTATTTATTTTGTATAAAATTAAATATATAGACACAAATACTTGCAATTTTTACGAATGTGCAAATTAATGAAGTTTGGAAAACCATTGAACTGTGGACACAGATCAAAGGTACACATATTATATTTGACAAAAATACACTTTTGTTTGGAATTGCAGATAACAAAGATATTTTTAAATTGGCCAATTATTAATGTAAAATATTTGAAACCTTTAAAAATATACTATATGACAATTTGCATAATGAAAAATACATTGTCTATAAAAAGTGTCTTTTTCAAGAATTTGATGAAACCTGAGGACCTTGCTAACCTTTTTTAAAAACAAATAACAAATGGTTCTAGTATCGAAAGATTGTTTCTGTTATTCTGTTCTCTTCTTCTTCCTCTTGTCTTTCAGACCCTTCTTGTTTTTACCAACTAGGTTTACTTGATTAACTTTAAACTAAAGGTGTTAGTGTGTGCATTGGTGTAAACACATGCATTTTGTTAAAATAGTACATCTGTATGTATAATTTGTCCCAACCCTTACATTACAGATGTGTTCTGAGACAATAAAGAAACATATAAGCACAAAAAACTACAAAAAAAAAACCCAACATCAACTACATGGTTACATTCCTTAACTGTTTAACGTAGTGATATCTCCCCCATATTGTACCTTCAATATGCTTTTTAATTAATAAACATTTCAAACTACAAACTTGTTTTATTTTTTGTTTATCTACAACTGAATGGAGGCTTTCACTAGCAATGCACCACTAGATTTGGGGTACGTTCTAAAATCCTATACAAACAATGTAGCTTTAGTAATAGGGAAACGTTTTAAAACGTTGCCTTAAAATGTCTCGACAGACAGAGGAAAAAAGTTAAAAGCCTATACTAACAAGACATCTTTAGTAGTCATAAGAGAAGTTTAAAAACCCTGCACTACAGAGTGAATGTTACAAATCCTGCATTAACAATGCACCTTTGTTTTATAACCTTGCATTAACAATGTCCCATTATATATATATATATATATATATAAACCCTTCATTAACAATATCCCATTAGACAGCGGGAACACCAGTGTCAGGTCACCACACCCCATTTAAACTTCGAATACAATATAAATATTGAAATATTGCCTTGAGTTCCATGATTGTCTGCTTCGAGCTCTGTGTTTAATCAACCATGTTATGGTATTCGATTTTCAATTTTGTTTTTTGTATGACTAGTCCGCAAACAAATAACTTAATGTTCGAAATATAATCTATAACAAATAATTAATTATCAACGCATTATCATCACATACTGGTGATGAGGCATGGCAACTATCTTTCGGAATGGCTTGCCACACTTCGTTTGAAATTGTTCAAGATCTACGAGACTGACCAAGAAGATGCAATGTTGTTCCAAATTCAGTCAATGTGTGTTCTACGGGAAAAATATCGGGTGAATACAATAGCCAGTCTATTCTGTATATAACACGTAGCTGCTTCGCAATATTCCAAGTGGAATAAGGGTGGATATAATTTGCTTTCATTTGTAGTCTGTTTAAAAAAGTAACAATGTGCATGCTACGATTAAACTAAACTAAGCTATTGTATTGTTCGAATAGTGACTGAAAACATTTGATTGGCCTGTGGTCATTCGACGTATACATGCTGGTTATATGATGTTCCGCCTCTAAGAGGTGACTAAGAATATATCATATGAATGCAAATTAAAGGTTATAAACCTATACATTCTGGTTAATAGGGTATACATTGTGTGATGAGCGATTGAAAGAAACATATTTTGTGTCAGGAAGACTGAAATAAGACAGCTTGAGATGGTCGAAATGTCATCACAGGAAAGGTATTTTTGAATTTGTTTTTTTAACTGTTGTGAAACGTATTTATGATAAATTTCACCCTAACCAATTATTTATGAATAACATATGCATGTACCTATGAAGGCTACCGTGTGATATTTTAGAAGTTGTAATGTAAATTAATTTAATTAACAAGACTGACGTTTCTTGCAAAGTTACTAAAAAAAAACCTTTATACTTTCCCGTAATTATATTTTGTTTTTTTTCATTCGGGTGATCGGCTAACAAGTATCTAGTAGTTTTCGACTTTGGAGATAATTCTAAAGTGTTTGGCTATCTATCAGATTCAAAACATGAATGACCGAACATGATCCTAACCACAAATGACAGTCATATGAGTTTGATTCAGAAAGCAATAAAGCTGCCAAGACTAGACAGAGAGGTATAGATCTATATATCTATTGCACTTCAACAACAAACAATTAACGGTCATAGAAAGGATCCTTTCAAGACGGTGTCCATGACCCATGTTGAAACATATATGTTTTATCTGATTACGTAAGATATCAAACATCGCTCTTTAGTCTTTGGACAACAGACAACAATAAGAAACAAATATCTGAAGAAAACAGTTTGCACACAGATAATCCTGCATTGCATTTTAAGAACTCATACTGAGGAAGACTGCTTGGCCAATCTTGAATCACTTGTTTTCAAAACGAATGACCAACATAAAACTGATGTCATCGGACATGGTCATTGGGAAGAGCGCGACGTAGCCCAGTGGTAAAACTCTCACTTGATGCTCGATCGATTTGGGATCGATCCCCGTCGGGGGGCCCATTGGACTATTTCCCAGTCCAACCAGTACACCACGACTGGTATATCAAAGGCCGTAGTATGTGCTATCCTGTTTGTGGGATGGTGCATATGAAAGATCTCTTGCTACTAATGGAAAAATGTAGCAAGTTCCTCTTTAAGACTATATGTGAAAATTACCAAATGTCTGACATCCAATGATTAATAAATCAATATGATCTAGTGGTGTCGTTAAACGAAACAAACAAACTCTTTAGTCAGGATGTCTTACAATGAAAGCACACTCGGGAAAGTATCTTTAAAGGTTATCTACTGGTTTTAAAAATCTTCTGTTGGTCCTAACAAATTGTTTAATACTGAAAGTCAATTAATTGTTTTATTTTTGTTACCCAGCTACGTGATCATATCTGTAATAAAGATCACTAAAAAGGACACATATAAGAACTACCAAGCGTAGCCATATTTAATGGTTATACAGTAAATTGGATTCATCATCCAGAGACCTATTAGTAGATTAAGAGGATGTTTAATATTTAATTAAGTTCAAAGCCACATATATATATTCTGATGTTTGCTGACATCTTCTTTCACTTAGCTACAATTAGAACACATGCAAGCCATTGAAAACAGTTCTTAAAAAGTTAATGCGTTTCTAATTTCAAAATGGCGTTAGCATCTGTTGTCTTGTTGTTTTGTTTTTTTAACGAAATTGTGTTGAAAAACGTGTGAGGAATAAAACGATATTTAACAATGTTTGATGTAGTTTGCTCATACTGTGCGTCATTTTAAAGGAATAGGTCAAATAGGACTTTGGAAAAGTTGTTTTTAAACCGACAAACAATTAGAAGATGGGAATTGTGATTCTTGTTTCAGTTTTCTTGATGAATATTTTGTTATACGCTAATGATTCTGAACGTACTTGTACAAATTTGGACAACTTCAAAGTTCTAGGAAGGAATAGAGACATACTGGACGTGAGCATTGACGTCATTGAAGACACTACACTTGTAAAGTGTGCGGCAGAATGCAAGCTCCGTAACAAGTGTAAGTCATTCAGCTTTCAGCATTCCAGTGGAAAATGTAAACTTTTTGGAATTACAACCGAACAAGCCGGGAATTCGGTTGTTACTCAAACTGGAACTGATATAAGTAATATAGAGGGCTGGCCTTCAGTAAGTATCAATCAATAATAACTGTAATATAAGCACTATAGAGGACTGACATCCAGTAAAAGTAATGTAGAAAACTGACATTCAGTAAGCACCACTTCTAGAATAATAACTATAATATATGCAATCTAAAAGACTGGCCTCCAGTACATATAATACCTACAATAACAACAGCAGCAACAACAACAACAACAACTGTAATGCAATATATATAACTATGCCAGACAATATAACAGTTGAATACACAATTACTTGGACAGTAAGCAATATTGTCTGAATTCCCACTTCAGTCTTCACTGGCAACATATTAAACAGATAAGAAGAAATAAATCTCCATGGAGTGAACTGCTAAAAATATCTAAACTTTTCCAGAATAATTAGCAAAACATTAGTATGGGAATTGAGACACAAGAAATTAGGACCATTGTTTTAATGTTTAACATTAAATACGAGAATCAAATTTCCTAAAACACTAATGTAAATAAAGAATAAGTCTGATATTGATGGTTGTATTCACTTTTGTGATGCATCTTGTCGGGCTTTGATGGGATCTGCAGTTGAAGTCAGGGTCCGATATGAAACTTTAATTAGCTTTGTTATGTCTGGGTTATATTTCGAAAGTCACAAGTACGAATGTTTATTTACGTCAACATGGATAGCACTATTTGTGACATTGTACTAAAGACGTGGCCAGATGATCTGAATTATGCTGAATAACAACCATTGTAAAATGAAAGGTTTCTTTTGTTTAAAGACACGACTGGAGCAAATTGATTTATTAGTCATCGGATATTGGATGTAAATAATTGGGCAATTCTGACATAGAATGTTTTTTCATTAGTAGCAAGGGATCACACGAACAGGACAGCACATACCACGTTCATTGATATACCAGTCGTGGTAGCAACTATTGTAGTGCGTTCTGGTATGGTGCCTGTGTTACACTTTAAGTTACCATTTTGAAAGGACCTTTCTACAACAATAACAATACAGAGGACAGACATTTTGTAAATATCACACAATCAACAACAACGGTAATATAAGTAGTATAGAGAACTGTCGTTCATCAAGTATCAACACCTACAATAATGACTGCAATATAAACCATATTGATGTTTCGATTTGGGTAATTATCAATGTCTACAATAATAGCTGGTTAACAAATTTGTTGTTAGTTAATCAGCTATATTTGTTCTTCATTTGGGGTGATTATTAGGTTCGAATCCATACAATTCGCACTTGGTGTTTTATTATAATATTATAACAACCACAGTAACAACACCACCACCACCACCACCACCACCACCACCACCACCACCACTACTACTACTAGTATACTCTACTGGGCACTTGGAACGAATCTGGTCTCAATGTTTTTAAGGTGTTCAGTCATTTCCGATTTGTACATGTAAAATTAACACAAATGTTATAGAAACCAACCACTCACACACATGTAGTAATGGCAAGTTCTTGGCATGCTGCAAAGAGTAATGTATCATTAGGATCTACTCTAAAAGAAACCCCAAGTAACCCAGTGGTAAAGCGCTCGCTTGATGCGCTGTCGGTTTGGGATCGATCTCCGTCGGTGGGCCCATTGGGCTATTTCTCGTAGCAGCAGTGCACCACAACTGGTATACCAAAGACCGTGGTCTGCGCTATATTGTCTGTGGTATGGTGCTTATAAAGGATTCCTTGCTACTAATGGGGAAAATATATCGGGTTTCCTCGCTAAGACTATATGTCAAAATTACCAAATGTTTGACATCCACTAGCCAATGATTAATACATTAATGTGCTCTAGTGGTGTTGTTAACCAAAAGAAACTTTTAACTAAAAAAAACCCGCAACCCCAAAACAATTCAGGGACGTCATCAAGTCCCTAATCCTGGAGGTAATTAATTAATTAATATTATTATTTTTATTATTATTATTATTACTTGGTGTTTTAAAATGTAATTACTACTACTACTACTAATACTAATACTACTACTACTACTACTATTATTATTATTATTATTATCATCATCATGATCATACAATTATTTGTTTTTAATTTGTGATGTTTTAACAGAGAATAGCCGGCCCTTGTGAAAACCACGCCTGTTCCATCAACGAAGTTTGTGAACCGACGAGCAGATACTCAAAGAGATGTGTTAAATCATGTAAGTACAATGGCGCTTCCAAATATTTGTGAAAGGAAGGGGGTGACGTTGTATGTGTGTTGAGTAGACCTCTGGTACTAAACCTGATCTAAGAACTATAATTTCAACAAGCAAAACATAGAGAATGCCATATGACAGCTACATGACATCGATCTTACATGGAGTTATTTTAAAACGAGTTTACTGTTGAATACGTTTTTAAACAACGACCTGTAAGACAGCTGGTAACGTTGATTTAATGTTTTGTTTTCAGTTAAAACGTATTTACGGCCATAAAGCTTGAATAGTCAAAGTGCAAATGACTGAGTGAACGAAACAATTAATGACTGATCGAATGAATGAACAAACGAACGAACGGATTGTTGACATTCCAGCAAGAAAAATATCTTATTCTTATGTGTCAGTCTAAGGTATATATATATATATATATATATATATATATATATATGTAATTTCCTGCATTCTACAAGTAAAATTCATCTCTGTCTTAAAATTGACTACCAATAATATTTTTTATTCAGAATTATTATTATTATTATTATTATTATTATTATTATTATTTATTTTATTTTTTTTCGGGGGGGGGGGGGCTGTATATACACACAGACACCATAAGAGTCATTTTCGGTGAACCTTTTTTTCCTGTAGTGGTTGCATTAGTGATTAATATGTGCATTTAAAAAAAAAAATTGTATGAGAGAAGAAAATGTTTTATTTAACGACGCACTCAACATATTTTATTTACGGTTATATGGCGTCGTTGTTTTATCGGGGAGCTAGACAAAGATCGATGTGAAGGTATTTACCGCCAAACATAGAATTGTTGTTGTATTAGCGCGGGAATATGTCACTACCTTTGGAAAGCAATATTGATATCAATTGATCCATGACGGTAAGAGAGCGTGCTAACTGTCCAAATGTCAGTCTAGCTGTCTTACCATCACAGTATTTGAAATTCATTTTGTTTAGCGACATCACTGGAGCACATTAACTAATTCTACCATGATTTTGCAAAATACTTGATTCTGATTGGCCAGTCACCTTAAATCCTAGGTGGTTAATCATGGAGAACCACCTAATATTTAATTAGGCCGCTTTACTGACGTATGAATATAACGCGGTATTTACAAACATGTCAGCCGAACAAAAGGACGGGCAGATGGAAAAATGTACCACTACAAAATAGAATGTGTCCAGTGTGTAATAATTACGATATCGGAGATGAGTTTCATTATATATTTACATGTTTGTTTTTCAAGAATGAAAGAAAGCGTTACTTACCATCTTTCTATCAATCTAAACCAAATATATATAAATTTGATAAATTATTCAACTCTAAGAAAGCTGGTGTCCTTAGAAAACTTTCTATATTTTTTAATCTAATTATAAATACTTTCAAATCCTCTGGCTGATATTCTGTGTATTTTTTGTATTTATTAATATGTATTTATTGTATTTATGTACACCCACCATCTTGTTACAATTATATTGACTGCTGTATGTGTATATAACCTCATATGCCGTAGACTACGTCCTGAGTGCAAATAAAGTTCAGTTCAGACACCTTTGACATCGGTACGCTTCAGGAAGTTTTTTTTTTTTATATAATTCCAGACTGGTTTGAAGACGAAATGTATGTAGAGTTGCCAAAAACAAGAAAAGAATGAAAGTAAATACACAAACTACAGTTTTAACAAGAAGAAATGGAAAAAATAGCTGTATAATACTGTAGCCTAGTTTTAGCAGACGATCGAATTTTGTTAAGATCGACGAGTCACTTTTCACACCCTTGTTTTGGCTTCGTACACAGTAATTAAAACATATTCAACGGTAATATTTTTATATGATATATTTAACAAAAGATACTTTTTATTTCTTTCATCTTTTGAAACTTAAAATTAATATTTTCTACAGAATTATGAAAAATTAAAAAATACCAACCTGTAAACAGCGTTGTTTGCTTGTTATAGAAATTCGACAGGGGTCAAGGTTAGTAGACCAGTTTTTATTTTTATGTGGCTTAGCTTTGTAATAATATAGCTAATGACGTCAGTGTTCCAAAGACGTCACTTTGAATCTCCTTACGGCCACCGCAGACATTTGCAACTTTGTCACATGCAATTGAAATTGCATGATTGCCAAGCAACTTTTTTCTCGTTGGACTGATCCGCACACACATGCGTCAAGAAGCAATTTTAGTCGAGCAGTGATCATGTGACAGTCAATATGACGGTCCCCCCGCCCCCCCCCCCCCCCCCCCCCCCCCCCCCCCTCCCGTATTAGCACTGAATTCGTCCCGCAGGCTTTTTGGTCCTTTAGGATATAAGCACACAATTTGTGTAGAAAACCTATAATATAACCTGGTATTCCAAGCGCAGGTTCCATTCCTGCAAGACACATCTCCCTTTTAGCCGTGTTGCTATATGCAGGGGGTGCTGTGTCAAAAGACATGGCATTGTCTGCCATATCACCACAAATTCATCCTCTTTTTCTGTAGACCACATGCTGCTGGAGGCTGCCATTTTGAGTCATGTGATCACTATCTATCCTTCCATTGGCAGTTTAATTACATGCGTGCAATTATATGCAATAACATCAAACATGTTTGATCGGAGCAATTTCAGTTGCATGCAACAAAAATTGCATTGCAGACTAGCGCACTCGATGCAACGACGTACGATTTTTGTTGCATGCAACAAAAACTGCACCTTGTTGCAAAGGTCTGCGGTGGCCTTTACAATAACCATATACTGGGTACATGATGTTTCCGTTTTAAGAAGGCTAGAACAATTCCTCGCAGGACCCCCCCCCCACCCCCCCGCCCCCCCCCCCCCTCCTCCCCAGCAGCCCTTGTATATTCCCTATTTTCGTAAATTTGTTCAACTTCGGACTTACAAAATTAAACATACGTAACGGATTGAATGCTCTTTCTTTTTTTACTTTTAAAACTTTTAAATATTGAAATACTTTGGTATAAATCGATCTGTACATTTTTCCAAGCCTTTGAATATCTCACAAAATATAAGGGCTGGGATGTCTGGACTTTTTCAAATTGAGGACAGTAATGTTGTGATAAATAATTATTTTCAGAATTAAGGCTGCATTAAACTTTGCAGCTTGGTCGACTTTTGGGAGGGGTGTGGGGTGTTTATTAAATTTCAAACAAACATGCTATTTATTCTTGTTTGTGGATTTTCCTTTACCTCTGTTAATAAAATAGACAAAATAAAATATTTGTTCCATTGTTCTACGGTCGTATGTATTTATTTATTATGTTTTTATACTGTCTACAGGTGTTGACATTTGATCATTATCCACATAAACAAAGTGGAACTATCCTGCCTGTACACTCCTATTCCCTCCGCGTATTAAAAATAGTTCTAACTTTGAATACGTTTTAATCATGGTACAATGGAGATAAACATACTCTGATTTCTTTTTTCAGGTAGGATATCGTGGATTTAACGCCACTAAATGTTACATTTTAAACCTCACGCTGACGCGTTCGGTATTAAATCCACGATGACCTACCTCGAAAATGAAATCAGAGTATGTTTATCTTCTAATTAATTATCGGCATTAGGTGTCAAACATTTAGTAATTCAAAGGCAACCCGCTACATTTTTACTAATGCAGCAAGGGATCTTTTATATGCACCATCCCACAGACAGGATTGCACATACCACGGCCTTTGATATACCAGTCGTGGTGCACTGTCTGGAGCGTGAAATGGCCAAATGGAGTATTAGCGTGGGATTCTTTGCCTACACGGTGGTAAACAAGAATCCGGTGTTTTCGTTTTTGTTGAGAGTGGCGAATACAGCACATGCTCAGTATCTCGTGAATAGTTTTTAATTAGTTCCATAACAATCTGTGATCATGGCTTTTTGGTAGTTTTTTTTTTAGCAACACCACTAGAGCACATTGATTTATTAGTAATCGGCTATTGGATGTCAAACATTTGATAATTTTGACATATAGTCTTAGAGAGGAAACCCGCTAAATTTGTCGATTAGTAGCACCGTTCCACAAATATAATAGCAACTACCACGACCTTTTATATTCCAGTCGGAGGCCTATCGACAGGGATCGATCGCAGAGCTACCGCGCATTAAGCGAACACTTTACCACTGGTCTACGTCCCTCCTCCATGTTTTCAAATACGTTTTTCTCGCTCGAGCCAGTGCACCACGACTGGTACGTCCACGGCCGTGGTATGTGCTATCCTGTCTATGGGATGGTGCATATAAAGAATCCATTGCTACTAATCGAAAAGAGTAGCCCATGAAGTGGCGACAGCGGCTTTTCTCTCTTAATATCTGTGTGGTCCTTAATCATATGTCTGACGCCATATAACCGTAAATAGAATGTGTTGAGTGCGTCGTTAAATAAAACATTTCTTTCGGGTTTTTTCAAATATATTTTTCGTTTTATGTTCATAATTCGGTGCAATAGTTTGCTTCTTTGACACAGTTTTCGTTATCCCGTTTTCGTTATCCGAACTTAGCGTTATTTGACTTCTTTCATATTCAATATTAATATATGTCATTGTGTCTGTCACAAATGCTACTCTTCTATAACCGTCTACACTATCTTCATTAATAATTTTAGATTTTTAAATTGATGTTGACGTAGATCTATCTTTGTTTGGTATATTCTCATGTTATTACCAATACGTTCTTAGCCAACAGTTTCTAATTATATTCTCATGTTATTACCAATACGTTCTTAGCCAACCGTTTCTGTCTATATTATCATGTTATTACCAATAAGTTCTTAGCCAACAGTTTCTATCTATATTCTCATGTTATTACCAATACGTTCTTAGCCAATAGTTTCTAGTTATATTCTCATGTTATTACCAATACGTTCTTAGCCAACAGTTTCTGTCTATATTCTCATGTTATTACCAATACCTTCTTAGCCAACAGTTTCTGTCTATATTCTCATGTCATTACCAATACGTTTTTAGTCAACAGTTTCTGTCTATATGACATGCAGAAAATAAATGTACACATCACGGCGGGGCACCCTGAAGCGCGGGGAACGTAACGCGTGGTAAATAACCTGGGGAAAATAAATGTACACATCATCACGGGGTCCCTTGAAACGCGGGGTACCGTAGCACGTGCTACATGTGCTACTAGGATAAATCGGTTCTGTTACCAATAAGTGATTAGCCAACACTTTCTAACAATATTCTCATGTAAGTTATTAGTCAACACTTTCTAACTATATTCTCATGTAAGTTATTAGCCAACCGTTTCTCAAGAGAATGCAGTGGTACCAATATTTTCGCTTAACATTACGCATTAATTCTTACACATTGGCATCCTTATACAAATTAAATTTAATTATTTTTGATAGTCATAACAATACACGTAAAATAGTATAATAATATTTGTCGAATATTTATGAAACGCGCAGACCCCCCCCCCAAACTGAAAATAAAAACAAACAACAAAAACAATTATAAAAACAACACACACACATCCACATTTAGCACCTATAAATATTAAAACAACAAATACAAAAAGAGGAACAAAAAATCCCCACCCCTAAAACAATGCCCAATCAAAACAAAACAAAAACAGACAACAATAACAATAAACAGAATAGAAAGACAAAAAAAAAGAGGAAAAGCAATCTGAGATTAACGCACACACACACACACACACACACACACACACACACACACACACAACACAAACACATTAAAAATCATAAGTACAACAAAACAAAATCCCCCAAAACAAGCCACGCACACGCACACGCGCGCGCGCGCACACACACACACACACACACACACACACATATATATATATATATATATATATATATATATATATATATATATATATATATATATATGTATGTTTTCTTTTATAAATTAACGTAACTTTGAACACACTTTATCGCAAACTGCATTGTAAAAGTCTGCTTATATGCAGGTATATATAGTTGTAGAAAATAAATTTCACATGACCAGTGTCGATACCTATGATAAGGCAAGATAGTACGCGTGGAGTTGCCATGCAGACAAAATGTGAACAAGTTGCCTTATTGTTGATAATACTTTTAGACTAGTGGGGTCTTTCAGACTGTCCATCCCCATCAAATGTTACACATGCCTAGGCTAACTTTACCACCCCACAGGCAGATTATCACATGCCGATGGGACCAGCGATCGGGGTTCGATCAAAGACCAACCGCGCTGATGTTTGATTGGCTTCTCGATTTGCTGCTTGGTTTATATTTCAGACTGCCCAAGGCCTCTACCTGTTGACCATGCCCAGGCTGACTTCACCGCAACCTACGAGACGACTAAAGTAGGAAGTAAACTGTCCTACACTTGTGATGTCAACTTCCACCCAGTAGGTAACAGAACCTGCCTCCCTAATGCAACGTGGTCCGACTTCAGATGTGAACCTCGTAAGTCTACATTCATTGCTAATTTACTTTGTTGTCTTATTTATTATTTATTTGGAGATTAGCAGTTTAACTATGTAGGTTATCGGCTTTATCATCTGAAGGTAAAAATGGACGAAACACCAACACACCTATAACAAAACAAACTGATCCAGTTGCATTACTAGATCACTTTAAACAGTACGTGAAATAAATATCAGCAGAGTTGATATTATATAGTCTAAGGATACTGAAATAAAAACAAAATATATGTTGCCAGCTGATATTCCAATACTTATCCTTAAAAAGTCAAGATGGCCACCGTATTAATGTCTAGATTTTTAATTGAGGCATTCATAAACGATTGAGGAATCCTAAAAATAATAATAAATAATAATAATAATAATAATAATAATAATAATAATAATCAGTTTCAATCTAAGCTTTCTTATATAGAGACTTAGGACTACTCCTACGTCGTATGGGATGGATATAGCTTTTACTCTAATTGTATACAATATTACAAAGCAAAAGCAACATGGCCACCATGAACCTATTGACAAAGGAAAGGCAATACATCGGCTTCTAACTGAGACGTATTTATGATATTAGTCTTTATCCTTATTGCATATGACAAAATACACAGATAACATTTCTATAATGTTTCTAATGTTTCTAAATTTACCTAACAATTATTACGAACATAAGCAGCACACAGAGAGTGGATTGTTTGGGTCACTGTCATCAAAGGTTTCTGTGGTAAAGTCTATGCTGAAGGTATGCATACACCAGCATTGTTAATAGAGGATGTGTGGTATTTTGTGACGAATGGCCGTCACTCAGAGAACCTGTAGCATTATTATTCAGATATGAAACCATTACTCTTGGTGATCTACTTGAACATGTGGCCAAAGACGTCTCCAAGAATTTACGCAAGAGTTTATTGAAGAATTCCAAAGCAGGTATCAAGTTCATAAGCAAATTAAAGATAGACAGACGCATTCACACATCACGATGCATGGAGTCAATGTACTGCATTGTATTTTAGAAGATGAAGCTGTGAGACATTTCGAACTATGGTTAGTACTAACCCAAATAATTTCAAGCTGGGTCAACGTTTGAGGTGCACCGAACTTGTGATAGAAAATTTAACACCACAAGTCCTGTGATTGCTGATAAATGCTCTTTGGTTGTAAAACAATATTAGTTTCATCTGGGCCAAAAAAAAAAAAAAAATGGAATTTTATTTCATCTATACTCTTCAAAAAAAGTAGAGGAACTTGAAATGTTAATGTTAATATCAACTATTAGACCGAACATATGTTTTGACCACAGACATCCTAGTAAAGAACGTTCATGTCTGTTTATCAACACACCGAACCAAATTCCATAGTTTGCACATGCATCACGCAGTTACCCCGTACACGTGCGTGGGTTGTCATTCTCGAGTTTGACAACTTCCAGGAAGTTCGATTAATCACAGTGGAACATTATTTCTGTCAATAATTTTCATTCTGTTGATAATACAGTTGTTATTGTTTTGTTTTTAGTCATTTTTATTGTTTGAATTTGCGATTTACTGATAAAAAACGTCAACTTTCACATTTCACTTCTGACCCCAATCGTCCTTCAAGATCTTTGTTGGCCATGAAGCCTACTGTAATACTGAGCTACCGGTTGTAATGTTTGCCCAGTTAATTATCTATTATCATATAACCATTTCCCCACAGCTAATATACCTTACAATTTTGGCAATTGTAAATTCTTATTAGAGTTCCCCTACTTTTTTTTGAAGAGTATAGTACCACTGTGTCAAGTAGTATTGTGCTTGAAACATGTATGGGTACCTGTAAAAAAGTACTTGAGTTTTTTGCGGAACTAGGGTAGTCACAGACGCTACCCGTTATCTCTGAAATGAGCAGCTTGATCCCCAATTGTTGTCTAATTCACTTTAAGGGTTAGGGGTGTTAGTATTTATTTCCGTGGCATTTATGTCAATTGATACACTGCAGGTAGGAGTTTTAGCCACATATGTTACTACTGTCGTCTATGGGATTTGATTTGATAGAATATACCCTAGAACAGATATTACGTAATGCACTGTAGCCAATGGCGCTGTCTCTTGCACAAATGAATGGCATCTTGACATCAGGTGATAAATTTGTTATTTTGGATGCGATAATCTCTGGGATCACAATAACACAATATTCTTTACTAACAGATGATCAAGTGTTAGGCATGGTTATTAAGAGTACAGTTGCTATGAAACAATCTGTCCAGTTCCGAGTCAAATACCCTGCTATTTGGTCTAGGAAATGGCAGAAATTATTTTGTGTTTGGTAGATACAGATCAGATTCCACCAAATTAGCTACCAAGGCTCCGTTTTACGAAGCGAACTTCCTGAAGGTGAGATTAGCGCTAACGTCGTTTTGTAAAATGGAGCCGACGACTGTGCAGACAAACCGGCCATCCAACATCAAGAGTGGTTGAAACAATATCCTCCCTTGTCTGAAGCAGACACGTACTCGTGTCATGAAAACTCACTTCACTTGAGGAGTATGTAGTACGCTTGATATAAGATGCCCATACTAGCAGTAGCTAATGTGAATTTCCCTGTATTTAGTGTTATGTTTTCTTTAGCATTAATTATATACTCTTCACAAAAAGAAACGCAAAAGGGTACAAATGGGTTATAACTCCGATTTTATGTTTCCTACCGGTTCATGCTTTGTGAATATAAGGTCATTGCATGTCCCAAACACATTCCCACGGTTACATTCGATAAAACGCAGCTACTGTACAATAAAGTTCCAAAATGTGAATATTCGCAAAAACGCAGCCACGTGCAAACCATGTCACCACTGCACGTGCGTTGTCTGCACGTGCAACATGAACACCGACAGTATAAAAGTGCAGGGTGTTCGCTTGCCTGGCCTCTGTATCTGGCCGACAGTTGACAATCCAGGACATGCCACGTCTCAGTGAACCGCAGAGAAACAATGCCATCGGCCGACTAGACGCAGGCGAATCTTAGAACGGCCGTTGCCAGGGCATTCCATGTGTCCCCAAGCACCATCTCCAGACTGTGGGACCGTTACCAGCAACATGGATCAACACGTGACCTCCCTAGATCCGGTCGACCACGGGTCACTACCCCCGGGCAGGACCGCTACATCCGGGTACGCCACCTTCGGGAACGATTGACTACTGCCACCTCCACAGCCGCAGCAATACCAGGTTTGCGCAGGATATCCGACCAGACCGTACGGAACCGCCTACGTGAGGTAGGAATTCGTGCCAGACGTCCAGTTCGAGGTGTCATCTTAACACCACAACACCGTCGACTCCGACTGCAGTGGTGCCAGATTCATCGACAATGGCCTCAACTGCGATGGAGACAGGTGTGGTTCAGTGACGAGTCCCGATTTCTGCTCCGACGTCATGATGGAAGATGTCGCGTGTATAGGCGTCGTGGTGAACGTTATGCGGCAAACTGCGTGCAGGAAGTGGACAGATTCGGCGGGGGTAGTGTCATGGTGTGGGCAGCCATCTCACACACTGGCAGAACTGACCTGGTCCACATGCAGGGCAACCTGAATGCACAGGGCTACATTGACCAGATCCTCCGGCCACACATCGTTCCAGTTATGGCCAACGCCAACGCAGTGTTCCAACATGACAACGCCAGGCCTCACACAGCACGTCTCACAACGGCTTTCCTACAGAACAACAACATTAATGTCCTTCCTTGGCCATCGACATCACCGGATTTGAACCCAATTGAGCATCTATGGGACGAGTTGGACCGACGCCTCCGACAGCGACAACCACAGCCCCAGACCCTGCCCGAGCTGGCAGCAGCCTTGCAGGCCGAGTGGGCCACCATCCCCCGGGACGTCATCCGTACTCCGGTTGCTTCAATGGGCAGGCGGTGCCAGGCAGTTGTCAACACACGCGGAGGCCACACCCGGTATTGACTCCAGATGACCTTGACCTTGGTGGTGTGTCCTATCACTTACTCACAATGGACTAGAGTGAATTGTGAACAATCCTGCAACATTTGGTAATTATCGGACTCACCATTCAATAATTAAATCAATTCTCCAAATGTTACGACAATGTGGTTTTGCGTTTCTTCTTTTGAAGAGTATATATAACAATCATCATGTTATGTTTAATCACAGCTAATAATAATATTAGTATTTAAGATATTTATGGAAGTACTTCTGTTTTTCTTTCTCCATCGATGGTGATGTTGGGTATGATTTGAATGATGAAACATTGTTTGCCTTTGAAGTAAATTACTTTCAGTTCGTGGATTATAAGTCTTCCATTAGCATTCGTTCCAGCCAGTGCACCATGACTGATATATCAAAGGACGTAGTATGTGCCATCATGTCTGTGGAATGGTGCATATAAAAGATCCTCTGCTACTAGTGGAAATATGTAGAGGGTTTCCTCTCTGAGACTCTATGTCAGAATTACCAAATGTTTGATATCCAATAAACGATGATGAATAAATAAGTGTACATTTGTGATGTGGTTAAACACAACAAACTAACTTTTTAACGTTTTCGTTTTTGAACTAACGATATATGCTATTGCAAAATACATATTATATTTGCTTTTACTTTCATCCCACATTTGCTGTCGTCAAACAAAACAAACTTTTCCATTGACATAATCAATAATGTATCTTTGAACAAGAACTGATTCCAAAAGAAGTTATATATAGAGTGTTGAAGGTATGTAGTTATGAATTAACTATCAAGTGCCGAGTCTACAGAGAACTGATCTTGACCACGATAGTATGGTTCCAATTCGCTAATACACGTGATTCAAACATTCCTACAGATCAAAATGCGCAGACACACGCGGATTTAAATACTTAAGTGAACTACAGAACCTGCTCCAATTATATCGAGGGCATAGCACCATAAATACCCCGCGCCAGTGAGCTGATGGGTTGTCATGCCACGATCTGAATATGGGCAACCTAGGGAGACATATCGACATCAACTAGGTCTAATTAACGAGCTACTCTCGGCTTACTAACTTCCTAAACTATACGTAGCTTCCTATCTTTATCTTTTGGCTGACCGTTCAAAAATGCACCTAACTTCCTACATCAAAATGCGCACCCATTCATTTTGGCTTAATCCTACGGGACCTTCCAAATTCCATAGCACCATACCACCCTCCGCCTGACTGGCTCCGGTCGAACTGCTGGTGCTCCGACAGACGGTCCTCCACCAGTGTGCCCAGAGGAGCCGGCCGAGCCCGACACGTGTGCCCAGGACAGGCGTGCGCTACAACAGCTTGCTCTAAATGTGCGTGTTAATTCTCTTGAATAGTTGAATAGCGAGTTGAATCTTCCTCTGTTTCCCATCTCACATTCCCCTCATTTCAACCATACAGAAATGACCACTAGGCTTTGTTTTACAGATTGTCCCGCCCCACCCACTGTGGCGAATGGGGCCCCTGCATACACAGGCCAGCCTAACACTGATGTTGGCACCGTTCTGTCCTATACGTGTAACGACCACTATGAACCAGTGGGCAATATGCGATGTCTGGCTGGAGGAATTTGGTCGAATTTCACATGTTCAGGTAAATTAATAACATGCATTTGGAATTAAAAATAACATTGAATGCATGTCATAGTTAGGCTGTGATTTACGATGAAGACTGGCATATATTGAGCTTGTATCCCACCACCGACTCAAATCAGGGTTACTGTCTGACGGGACGGGAAGGGGGTGGGGGTTGTGTGTGGTGGGTAACCCCCGAGTGGTGTATCAAATCCTCAAATTTGGGCAAAAACAATAGATATTCGGGAACAATATAACCATATAATTATCTTCATCATTCTACCCGCAAAATCAGTTGTAATTCACATTAAAAAATGCGTAGTAATTCGTTTTTTACCTACACAGCTGTTTGCTAGTAAAGCTAATAGAAAAAAAACCCACGTTGTTTTCCAGATTTGGGCATTTTCGTTTAATTCGGGCAAAAACAAGCCTGCCTCAACCCCACCCCATCCCTATAAAAATGGGAGCTCGTATGGATATGAAAATATACGACGGAAATCGGCAGATGCTAAATTTATATCCCACCAGCGATTCAACCCAGGATTAGTGTCTGGTATACGACAGAGCTAGATAGATATTAAATTTATATCCCACTACCGGATCAACCCAGAATTAGTTTCTGATTTGTTATGAAGTCTGGTAGGCGTTGACTTTGTATCAATGCTTTGACAATACCAAGACCATTTTTCTTAAAGTGTTGCAAGCGTAAGTACTTTTAATGTGTTCTAGAGATACTTGTCTCCGTGATAAATGTAACCCAGATTATAACTGACAATACATTTTCAGGTGTCTGCCCAGTCGATGACGGGTACGTGCTGCTTGACAATCCGAAATTATGCTTTAAGGTTTTTACTAAGAAAGAATCATATAGTAGAGCACGCGACGACTGCAACCAATCAGGTGCCAGATTGATTGTCTTAGACACGGAGGAGAAAAATACAGCTGTCAGTAACTACATCAATGTAAAGTATACAGGTAAGTACAAAATAGAGTGCTCGCCTAAAGTGCTTACGTCGTAGGATCGAACCACCTCGGTGGATCTATTCAACTGATTTTGTTTTCGTTTCGACAAGTGCACCACAACTGGTCAAAGGCCGTGGTATGTGCTTTCCTGTTTGTGTGAAAGTGCATGTAAAAGATTCCTTGCTGGTAATGGAAAAATGTAGTGGGTTTTCTAAAACTATATGTCACAATTACCGAATGTTTGACATCCAATAGCCGAAGATTAATAAATCAATATGCTCTAGTGGTGTCGTTAAACAAAACCTAACATTTATCGCCTGTTTGCCAATCCACTTTATTTATTTTAATAAATATTTTTTAACAAAACAAACAATCCCCCCCCCCAAAAAAAAAAAAACCACACACACCAAAACACAAAAAAACAAAAACAAAAAAAACCCCTAACATTAACATTATATATCAGAAAATATTTGATCCATTAAATGAATACTAATTATTATGATTCAAATTTGATTTTAAAAACGTTTCAAAATCAGAGAATTTAAAGTCAACTACGAGAACACTCAACATGTGAGGTTTTTTTTTGCTTGAACAACTGTGAGATTCACACTGGTATTGTTTGACTATACCGACCTTGGTAGCGCAGTGGTTACAGGGTTCGCAGCCCGGTACCGGCTCCAACACAGAGCGAGTTCTTAAGGGCTCAAAGGGTAGGTGTAAGGCCACTACACCCTCTTCTCTCTTACTAACCACTTACCAACTAACAACTAACCCACTATCCTGGACAGACAGCCCAGATAGCTGAGGTGTGTGCCTAGGACAGCGTGCTTGAACTTTGATTTGACATAAGCACGAAAATAAGTTGAAATGAAATGAACTGTTTGCATATGTTCCAGATCCAGACAAGTACCTCATTGGCCTGACCGACGAAGTTACAGAGGGTGTGTTTGTTTGGGAGAATGGACGCGTCGCCAACTTCACAAACTTTAGTAATCGGGAGTCGTATAACTTTATTGGTGACAAAGATTGTGTGGCGTTAGATTCATCGACCAGGGCATGGATTAACAATCATTGTGGACAGACAGAGAACTACATTTGTGAAAAACAACTCTGATCACGGTGGGCGGGACGTAGCCCAGGGGTAAAGAGCTCGTCTGGTGCGCGGACAGTCTAGGATCTATCCCCATCATTGGACTCATTGGGTTATATCTCTTTCCAGCCAGTGCACCACGACTGGTATATCAAAGACCGTGGTATGTTCTAGCCTGTCTGTGGGGTAGTTTTTGGCACAAGTCCTTTTGTAGATGGTTTTTCTGCTACGAATCTCAAGAAAATCAATCCTTGGAGCGAGCTTTAGCCTATTGGACCACCGACGGGGATCGATCCTAGATCGACCACTGTATTTACCCATTTGGTAAAATTTATATTAAACGGCCAGGGATAATGCTCTAGGGAAGTACTATGTGCAGTTATTTCCCTTGATCATAGGTTAGTTTGGAGCGTTGAGTTGCAATTCACGAGTTCTTTCTTCAAAGCAATGGGCTGGGGTGTTACACACACATTCCTTTCTTTTATTAATCACTTTTGCTTTTAAAGCAATGTGTTACGCATTCCCTACCGATTAAGATGTCTACATATTCTTTCTTTTATTAATCATGTTTGTTTTGAAAGCAATTCGCTGGGGTGTTACACATTCCCTTCTTCCCCTACCGATTAAGGCGTCTACACATTCCTTTCTTTTATTAATCATGCTTGTTTTGAAAGCAATGGGCTGGGGTGTTACACATTCCCTTCTTCCCCTACCCATTAAGGCGTTTACACATTCCTTTCTTTTATTAATTATGTTTGTTTTGAAAGCAATGGGCTGGGGTGTCTCACACACACATTCCTTTCTTTCTATTATGTATCTGTTCATGTTACGGGGTAATTACTCGAACACTATTTTTTTTTAAATGCAGTTATTTCCCTTCGATTCACACGTGATACTCATTAAGCTCTTGGCACAGCACGGCGCGTGTCGTCTGCTAGTTTGCCTTTCGCCGAGTTAATGGATTAAGTACGTGTGACATATTGTTTCTCTCTCTCTGTTTACCGTTTTTGTTTTCAGCCAGTTTCCACAACCCACGCCATCCATAGCGTCCCCACGCTATCTCGAGGTCAAGACGTGTCTGAACACGTTCTAGGATGACTCATGGTGTTCCCACGCCATGACCATATATGGGCAAGTTTCAAACGTCGTGGAATTTTCCACTCCCCGTTGCCAAGGCTCACATCTGGCGGACACACACACACACACACACACACACACACACACACACACACACACACACACGTCAAAACGATTAAACCCACGCTATCTTGCCATCTGATTAACGACTTCCGCCCCATCTGTTTCCTGTATAGACCCCCGACGGTTAACACACTCATAAAACCTGATAGCCATTAACGACTTCCGCACCATCTGTTTCCTGTATATCAAAGGAACAGCTGTCACAGTCAGATAAGCCCTCCGTCATTCGAAACCACTCTATGGGTCATTAACGACTACCTCACCATCTGTTTCCTGTACATCAAAGGACCCCAACGGTTAACACACATCTGACCGACATCCGGTGTTCCCTGACACAGAGGTCAGATTCCCACGCCCAGCCCACGGCTGTCCAAGTCATTAACCCAGAGGTCTATGTACTCGAAGTAGGTCAACGTTAGCGTCACCATGACGTCACTCCCCACGCTTAGAGTTCAGCCAATCAGAAGAGACCACGCCCAGGTCACGTGACGTAGCTCATTTGCATATCGTGATACCCAACAGACGCACCTACTACTCTTCCTTACTGCTTTATTAACATATAAAATATGAAGCAAGTGCAATGTTATTATTTTGAAATCGCAAGGCAAAATGAAACAGTACTACCTAAATAGAATGTGCACTAGCCATATTGTCTGGTAGAATATAATATCGTCGCTAGTTCTGTGTGAGCGGTCATCCATCAATATCACTTAGACAGTTGGCCTTGTTGTCCAGATATAGTGTACTCTTAAAGCAGCTATATCAACTTTTGTATGTGGCTTTTTAAAAATTATTATTGTTGTTTCTAAAAAAACTATTTCTGCCATCAATATCACTTAGACAGTTGGCCATGTTGTCCAGATATAGTGTACTCTTAAAGCAGCTATATCAACTTTTAACATTTTTTATTGTTGTTTCTGAGAAAAAAGTTCTGGGTCAATTTTGCTTACGTTTAGTAGTTGGAGACCGTGTGTGCGTGTATGTGGGTTTGAGGTGGGGGTGGGGGTGGGGGTAGAGTGTTATTGCAATATTAAATAACGTACAAATACGTCTGAGTAATATACAGCAATTACAGTTTGGGAATCCGCCATTATTGCTTTCGATTATTATTATTACTATTACTATTATTATTATTATTATTGTTATTGTTATTGTTGTTGTTGTTGTTCTAATTGTTGCTATAATTGCTATATTATTATTGTTATTATTGTTCTTGTTTTTCTTCTTCATGTTATTATTATGACTGTTTTTTCTTCTATTGCTATTATTCTCATTATTATTGTTGTTATTGTTATTTATTGTAATCGTATCTTGCAACAAGACAAATAAAAATAATTTATTTTGGCTCATAAATAGAAGAGCTTATGTTAAACACAGATTATCAACATATTAAATTTGATTTGTGATTCCTCCCTGTCATATTTAGAGTTTCAAGCACGATTACTTCATCAGGTAAAATATTCTTGTTAACTATTTTTGTTTTCTTTCATGGCCAACGCCAATACCAACATTTTGTCCTATATCATCGTCTGTATCATCGAAACTTTTGAAGCCTTTTAGAGGTGAAAAGGTTGCCATTACTATATACGGACATTGATACTTTTTATGCTAATAGTTAAAATGACAGATCCTAGTTTTTAAACACTACGGCCTATTAGAGTCGTCGTTTATAATTAAAATCAGACATCAGTTACAATTTGTTTTTTAGATTATCCATCCCCGTTATCATGTTTTGAAAACTACACAAATATAATATACCTGCAAATTTTAAATGAGTGTCTGAAATATTTCATCAAGGTAGTAAACATACATCATATCATTTATCAAATGGTTGCTAAGTAAGTAAGCACCCAGCCTCTAAGGCCTGGATAAATGAATATTTAGCTAAACTCATGCACGATAAACCGCGAGGACAGTGCACAAAATTATCAGAATGTGTTGTGCAATCTACAATTCAAATACAAGATATATAGAAGAAACTATTTACAACCGCACAATATTATTGATACATTACATATTTTTAAACAGGATAAGCTAAAACATACACACAAATAACACGTAAAAACATTCAGATTGAAGATTTTCTTTAAGGCGACAACCAGGTATCTGAAATACATGTACATGTATATGTATAAAATTTAATTTAAAATTACATAAACAATATAAATAAGCCCAATACGTTGGTAAAGTAATTCAACAATAACTAGCCACATCTATTTCTAATATTGTTAACTAATAATGTATGTATACAAGACAGCCATAAATTAAATAAAAGAAAAATATAAGAACGATTTACCGTCCCAATAATTTTCACCTTCAGATAACATTATCAGTTCCACGTTTCAAAATAAAGACTGACTTTATACAATATCCTAAAAATAATCAGTTTTATATGCCCACATCCTTTAAATGATCGAGCATATACGTGTGGGTAAACCTGAATACTAAAAACGGGCCGTCTTGTTCTCCAAGATAGGCTTTGAAGAAGAGTTTGAGGACAATAGTCAAACATGCTATGCAAGGAAAATGAGTTAGTACAGTGTACGCTGAAACGAAATATTATCCCAGTTCCAAGTTACCTGCCTATTGTTTAAGGGACATTCCTGAGTTTGCTGCACTTTTTAAGATATTATCGACTAACGGAGACTTTTTAACGATTGTAATTACATATCAAATATATTTTTCTGTATAACTTATTAGTGGCTGTATATTAAAGGTGTTTCTGATCGTTCTAATATTAGTACTAGGTTAAATATCATTTTATTTCCTAAAATATATTTTTTTCATACGTACGAAATTATTTGAAAACACAATCCAGTTTTGTCTTCTTACCAATATTAAGACGACCAGAAACACATTGAATATACAGACACTGATATTCTAAACAAGAAAATATATTTAATATGTAAGTTTAATCGTAGAAAGATTTTATTAGTCGGAAACATCTTACAATGCAGCAAACTCGGGAATGTCCCTTTAATATAACCTAACAAAGGATAAAACAAAACATTAGTTACACAATAAGGTGATTGTTGGCTAATTCTGCAAATAAAACCCCCTCAAACCAACAACAATTATTACAGATTACCACAGTTATATCTAGAACTAATTTAAAGGCAATTGTCAAACAAGAATGTCCTGTGATAATCCCCATCGTTATCATAATCAACATCATCGGCGTCATCATCATCACTGACGTCATCATCATCATCGATTGCCCTGTGCGTATGCCTCATGTTTCTGAAGGGACCATACGATTTCCTTAGTCATACTAAGAGATTTAAGGCGAACCTGAAGAGCGAAATCAAAAACACCAAATACGAAATAATAAGTCACAATTTAAAGCACGTCGTGGTTAACACACACACACACGCACGCACGCACGCACGCACGCACGCACAAATATATATATTATTACCCTCGTGTGTTTCGGGATTGTCATTATGATATATTAGGAACACAAATTATATTATGCAAGCCTCTGGGGAGCATATTATTTTTGTTCTTATTATATGATATTGACGATACCGAAACACCTAAGCTAACACAACGTGTTTTTTTTTTTTTTTTTTTTTTTTGGTAAGCTATATACGCAACTTTAATTCCAGTCCGCCATTATTCGATGTTCAAATGACTTAGGATTATGTGACACGGTGTCTTTTTGAATGGAAATGACGTTAAACCTGAATGACGTCATTTTGGATATCCTTAGGTCTCACTACACAGTTCACTTCCGGATGAGAGTTCATTCATCACGGTAACACTATAGTTCCTAATTGTGACATATTGGGCCAGTTTCTCGTGCTCGTGCTAAGTAACACCAGGTTATCGTATAACCTTAGGTTAACCCGGGGCTACGTAACACGCCGAGCACCTTAGCCTGTAGCCGTGGACTGGCGGCTTTTCACATGCTTGGGTTATAGACATGTTACGAAAACCACGGGTTTTGCATGGGTTATCTAAAGAGTTCGCGGAGTGCATTTGCAAGTTGGGGTCACTGTCAGTGCAATTGCCCGGGGTGGTGGTGAACATTTTAGTCCCCCAAAGGGCCGACATTTTTAAGAATTTCGGGGACATGTCCCCCACCGACCCTCACCCCCACATAATTATTTTTAATGTTCAGGCGTCCAAAATGCGACATTTCTAACCTTCCTAATACAAGATATGCACCATTCCACAGACAGGATAGCACATACCACGGCCTTTGATACACCAGTTGTGGAGCACTGGCTGGACCGAAAAATAGCTCAGTGTGTCCACCATATGGGATCAACGCGACGACCCACCGCACCATGAGCGAACGCGCTTACCACTGAGATACGTCCCACTCCCCATATGTATATAGTTGTTTGCAAAGTTTTGGTCCATCGGTATTTATATTCATACCATGTTTCAGTTAAAATGGAACCATCGGGGGCGGATCCAGGATTTTCTGATAACTATGCAAATTGAAACTTTATGATGTAATAAATTCCAATAACAACTCAAATATTAATATTTATACATTAACTATTCAAAAATAGTTAAACAATGCAAATACCTTGTTTCTAGGCAAAATACAATAAGCATGGCCATCGTATACACTTTCCAGATATCCACTTACGAGATTGATTAAATGTAAAGCCGTTGGTCGCGTTAACCGATACTGTTTTAGAAATTCAACATCATCATACATGTCTAATAGTTCCAAACGGTCCCTGAAAATACGTTCACGCCGCATGGCTCGCCGATATTGGCGTAAAAAACGATTACCGTGCCAAAATTGTTCCATCTCAAGCAGAAAACCAAGAGAAAAACCAGCTCGATAGCAGGTTTATCGCGCAGTGCAATTGTAACCTGGTGTTAGCCTGATGTTATTGAAACCCGGGCACGTGAAACGTGCAATCTAAATAACCCATGGGTTAACCTGAGGTTAACCTGGGGTTTCCATAACCCTCTGATAAACCCGGCACGAGAAACTGGCCCATTGTGTTTCATATATTCACTTCTAGTAATTGAGGAAAAATAAAAACAATTGGTCTTTTTTCTGTGGTAAGCCTTGTGGCTGGATTGTGCCCATGTGATATTGTGCATTAACTTTTTGGGACATGGTTGTATAGCGCAAGCGCCGGTATGTGTGAATTGGTTCCTAAAACAGCTGTTTGACGTCATTTCCATTCAAAAAGATACCGCGACACAAATTCTTACTTCATTTGAATAAATAGTAATGGCGGACTGGCATTAAAGTTGCGCGTACAGTTTACAAAAACACGTTGTATTAAGATTCCTAATACATGTATATGATATTGACGAAACTCTGGTAATACCCTCTCTCTCTCTCTCTCTCTCTCTCTCTCTCTCTCTCTCTCTCTCTCTCTCTCTCTCTCTCTCTCTCTCTCTCTCTCTCTCTCTCTGCATATATATAATCCATTAAAGGCTCCTGTGATAGGAGATATCGGTTCTTTTGTTACGTCACTGTCTATGTTTCAGCATTAAACCGATCATTAGTGACGTCACACCACTGTCGATCTACCACTGCCAACTATAGTGACATTCAACACACATTACTGACATGATAATGGATAATAAAAACGAATATCCCCTCGTGTCTTGTGATATCATAATTTATCAGCACTCGTTGATAAAAGTATAAAAATCGTGCTCATCAATTATGAGATCACAAGACTGGGGAGTACTCTCTCTCTCTCTCTCTCTCTCTCTCTCTCTCTCTCTCTCTATATATATATATATATATATATATATATATATATATACATATACATATATATATATATATATATATATATATATATATATATATATATATATATATATATATATAAATGTGTGTGTGTGTATATATGTGTATGTGTATGTGTGTATATATATATATATATATATATATATATTACCGTTTAGATAAATTTCATGCATTTTGATTGGTCAATAGCCAATGCATACAAGTGCACCGTGTCATGTGCGGGAAAATACAGAATTTGCCGGGGTGTACGAAATGTCACGTGACTTGCTCAACTGGTTGTACGAAAATACAAACGGCGGATGAGACCGACGAAAATTTCTCCGACACGCCTCACTAATTAAATTTGTTAAAAGTCTTGAATTCATTATGAATGGGAATACCACAATTCGGTACATTTTATTTTTACCGTTTATATGAAGATTTCTTGAGCACGTTTGGCCAAAAAATGTGCTAGATTTAGTTTCTTCGCGTATTAAAAGCTAACGCTAGAATATAGCATTGCGTAATCAGTTACCGTGTTAGAACTTGTACTAATTATCACGAACATATTTTAAGTAATAATTTGACATGCTGTTTTACAGGTTCTACAAGTTAGTACAACACAACACAATACGATTGCAACATAATCATAAACGTTTAAAATACGCAAGATAATAAGGCGCTATGAGCTGTCTCCCTTTGCGAAACAGGCTTCGAAATAATTCCAGGGTAAAACCAACAAACAAAAAAACACAAAAAACAAAAAAAACCCAAACAAAACAAACAAACAAACAACAACAACAAACCGCCTCCCCCCCCAAACCCCCCCCCCCAACAAACAACAACACAAAAACAACCCAGTAATACCTTGCAGAGTTATTTGTTAACACAAAAAAAATCAATATATTTTGAGGAATTTGATGATATGCTATGTTATTAAACTTAAACTGAAAATGTGTGTGCATTTTGTTTAATTTTGTTTGAGTGTTAGTGTAATGTTTGTTTACTTATAAAAACATATCTAAAAGGCAATAAATTCATAACCCGGGTTTTTGACAGGGCGTACGGGACTGCGCCTCAGGAAATACAGATTGTGGATGGGCGTACATTCCCGTACGCCCTGTCAAAACCCCACGTAACTAATAATATATAGCTATATAGATAGATGGATAAACATATATACATACAGACAAACACATGTGATAGTGTTTGTATATAGTTTTAATTGTTTTGACATGTAGTAAGTCTAGGTATTGTCATCTATAATAATTATTTTGACATGTAGTAAGTCTAGATATTATTATCGATTACTCGGGTATTGAGATACAGATGTGCATTTCTTGCATGTGCAACTGTAGGCACGTGCGTTGCGCCTTCTATTGTTCTCTTGGCTATATAAACTCTGGTTTGTAGGACGTTTGACTACGATATAATGCTCGGTTGGATTCGCTGCTGGAAGAGGGGAAATATTCGGTTCTTGTAAGTTTGCATTTAACTTTAATGTGATTTATGAAGTACTTGTAGAATATTGTAGAGGTCTTTACAGATGTCTTTAAATTAAAGTTTATACTAATACATACGCTTAGGTAAGGGAGTGTGACTATATTAGACGGGTTGGAATGTCTATATGCTCATGTAGACATGTATTGAAGAATATTATATTTATTACATGTATTTGAAACTGTGGTCAGTTTATACCTGATTATTAATAGTTATAATTGCATAGTTGTACGATGATTTATTTCTAATTCAGATTCGTTGTTTGTGCACGTGATGACGTGACGGATTACTTCGTTACTGGGACAGCTTGGTCCACATACTTGGTATGTTTATGAATAAATTGTATCTGCTATAATTAAGAAATGGTTTATGTGTAGATTATGAAGGTACAATAGTTCATATACTAAAACGCAAAAGAAACGCAGGTCCTGAAAATGCGAAAGAATTGCACTTTGTAAAGCAGTATCTTTGGTGGAATTGAACCTCAACTGTGTTAAAGGACATGGCACACACCCACACCGCAGTCCCACCTGCGTGTCAATTTCATTACCTGTGTGACGTCACGAATTCTCAAAACACGTTGTTTGCACGTGCTGGATCATCCGTATCATGAATCCAGTGCAAACACACTCATTGAAATGCTTATAAAGCCTACACACCTGGATTTAATCGCATAAATTCAATTTGAGTAGTGACAGACAACAGAATCACATTTTAAAAATGCCGCGACTGACGCAACTCCAGCGAGGGATGGCCATCGGGATGTTGCAAGCCGGACAGACCCGTACTGCTGTAGCCAGACAATTGGGATGTCATGTTTCGACAATCGCACGCCTTTCTCAACGTCACCAAATCACTGGATCTGTGAACGATCGACCACGCACCGGCCGCCCGAGGGTGACAACCGCAGCCCTAGACCGGTACATCCGGGTGACCCACCTTAGGAATCGGATGCTGCCAGCAGCTAACACCGCTCACCAGGTGCGTGGTCCACGTGGTCCAGTGTCCGCCGATACCGTCCGACGCCGTCTGAGGGCAGCAGGACTCCGTAACCGCCATCCTTATGTGGGACCAATATTGACCCCCTCGGCACCGCCAACAACGTCAACAGTGGGCGCAACAACATCAAAGATGGCGACGTGGCCAGTGGCAACAAGTTCTGTTTACTGATGAGAGCCGTTACAATGTTTCCAACGCTGATGGCCGAATCCGAGTATGGCGACGTCGACATGAACGTTACTCCGACTGCTGCGTTCTGCAGGCCGACCGATGGGGCGGGGGTAGTGTGATGGTGTGGGGTGGGGTTCATCATTCAACCACAGAACACAACTTCATGTGTTCAGACAACGCGTTAATGCCGCCGTGTACCAAAATGACGTTATCAACAATCACGTCGTTCCCTTCTTTGCCGCTCACCCACGTGTGCGCTTGCTGCAGCAAGACAATGCCAGGCCGCACACTGCCAGGGCAACACAGGCGTTGCTGGCTCAGCACAACACCCCAACGTTGCCGTGGCCAGCCTTATCACCGGACATGGCGCCTATCGAACACGTCTGAGATGAAATCGGACGTCGCCTTCAGGCTCGCGGACAACCTCAGAATATGCAGGCGCTGGAGGCAGCATTGGTCCATGAATGGAACTCACTCCCTCAGGCATTCTTTCAACGGCTTGTCAACTCAATGAGGAGACGTTGCACTGCCTGTTTGAATGCCCAGGGTGGTCACACGCGATACTGACTTTGACAATGCTACAGGTCGTCTCTTTCACATTTTTAACATGGACCCCCACCCTACTTTATGACATGAAACAATAGCCAAAAAGGAATTCAATCAAAAATTTCCAACACCAATGTGTGCCGAATTGGTGTAGCTCCAAAATAAATGTTGAAATCTTCATTTCGTTTTGTTTTTTTAATATTTTATATCCAATTTAATGAGAACCTGCGTTTCTTTTGCGTTTTAGTATATTATGTGGGTAGATATTTTGTATATTATGATTTTATATTTGACGTTTGTTACGAGGTTATTGTTGACTATTATATGTAATATTAGGATTATAATGATTTAATATTGTGTAATGTATGTTTTGGCATGTATATGAAGTAATTTGTATGTGTATTATATCATACCATTGGATGATTAACATTATATTTTATTATTGGTGTATTTACAGTGATGTTGGTCATAATAATTAATGGATGAAATTATTTGTAATATTTTCAGAGCTGTAAAGAAATAAAGAATGAGAAAATATGAATAAACCTGAGTAACATTCCACCTCGCTGTCGTCTGTCGTCTATTTGAACCCATTATGATGCTGCTACACACACACATAAGTAAACCTGTCCTAGCGGCTACCTGCAATCAGCAGTCAACTGCCGTAACCGGCCACGTGTTTCACTCCGAAACTACTTTTTATATAAATGTACTCGTAATACGCGGTTACCTGTCTTGCGTCTTGTTCTAGCTACAACAGTGGCGGCCGTCTTGGATTAAAATGATGTTGTAGTGACTTAACAACCTGGGAATGAATTCCTGGTGAATGCTAACAAGTGTATTTCAGTTTGTATGATTAAAATTATTTTGAGATCCAGATACATACATCTATTAAAAAAAAAAAAAAAAAAAAAAAAAAAAAAATAGTTACGTTTGGTGCCTCTCGTTTGGTGCCTCTCGGTTGGTAACAACTGGTCAAATTTGGAGTCTCAGCTCATGGACTAATTATTTCATTATATATTATTTATGTTATATTATTATTTTATTTATTATTTATACACACACTGTAACCAGCAATATGCATTCGTAGTATTAATATTTTTACTGTGATGCAGTATCATCTCGTCGTTACCTTTTGACTGCACACACCGAGAAACACGTACTGGGGTAATTAAGTAGTGCCGAGAAGTGGATATTCGTAATTGGTAATTATCGAGTTGTCCCACTACTTAGAATTCATTTTAGGAACCTTTATACAAGCGTATCTGCTTCCCGGGCCATAACGTCTAATACGGGCTTTATAAATTCGGCCCATTGTAATTAAAGGGACATACCCTAGTTTTAACCCGTGAAAATTAACACTAACTTTAGTTAACCTACAAACCTGTAACCCATTTAAAAAAAAAAGTTTACAACTGAATGAAACATGAGTCTGTGACTTTGAAATAGTCAAATACCCTCTAAAAATAGACCAAAACTCGACTCCATAACTCTTACTTCTCAGACGCACGTGTGTTTTTAAAAATATGAGAAATGCATTTTGTGATATTAAAAACACCAGGATAACCGAAAACACTTCGCATGTACGGAAATGGATAATCTAAACAATAAACAATAAACCTATGTAAAGAGTAGTAGGGGGGCCTGTATGGTGCCATGACCTACTTTCCCGTGATCACGTGACCTTGGTAGGAAACATTGGCCTTTGTAGAGGTGGGGTGCAGGTGTCTGACCTAAGGTAGGAAACAATGGCTTTTGTGTAGGAAACAATGGCCTTTGTATAGGTGGGTGCAGGTGTCTGACCTTGGTAGGAAACAATGGCTTTTGTGTAGGAGACAATGACACAATGGTCTTTGTGTAGCAAACAATGACACAATGGCTTTTTTTTTATGTAGGAAACAATGGCCTTTGTATAGGGGGGTGCAGGTGTCTGGTCTCGGTAGGAAACAATGGCTTTTGTGTAGGAGACAATGGCACAATGGCCTTTGTGTAGGAAACAATGGTCTTTGTGTAGGAGACAATGACCTGGGTACAGGTGTGCGATCATGGTGTATTCAATTCAATGTATTGCATATTACCAAACAAACTGGTGTCAGCAAACAAATAAAAGCAAAGAAACAACAACAATTAATAATAACAATATGTACAGGCCAGGTGTAAGTCTGACATTGGTTTTGGCTTCATTGTATAACGTCTACTGTGTTGTTGTATTTTTGTATTCACAGTGGACATAGACGTGAATGTTTTGTCAGTGTTTTATTCTAGACACCCAAAATAATAGCCGTTAAAAGATTTCTCGTGGGGAAGGACTGTAACTGTTTGCTGACTGTTTGGTTTAAAGTGAGGCTTTCATGTCGCCAGACAAAATGCGTGTGTGATGATTTTCATTCATTTGTATTTCTTTAGCACATTGTCGACGTTTTCTTTGTTGCCGTCATTCAGCCATTCATTCAGCCATTCATTCATTCGCTTTATAATAGAGGAGTACTTTATCAGACCTCTTCATCAGCCCTCATACAAAGGCATTTTATTACGCCTCTCCGAGTGTTTATGAAATCAGGTGAACTGCAAAAGACATACCGACGCGTGCCCGTCTTAAGTAGGAGAATAAATTTGTTATGGTATGCACACTGACCGTCAAAGTTTGTTTGTGTTTAGCGACATCACTAGAGGACATTGATTTATGAATCATGGGTTATTGGATGAAAAACATAATTTTGACAGTTTTTGAGAGGAAACCCGCTACATTTTTTCCATGAGTAGCAAGTGATCTTTTATATACACAATCTCATACCCCTTATGGGGCCAGTATTTCATAATTAAACACAAACGTTTTGTGCATGTGCGTGTGCGTGCGTGCGTGTGTGTGTGTGTGTATGTGTGTATGTGTGTGTGTGTGTGTGTGTGTGTGTGTGTGAAACACTACAGCCCATTCCTATGAAGAAAGAACGCGTGACTGCAACTCAACGCTCCAACCTAACCTATGCTCTTTTAACTACATTTTAAACACGAGTATTTCCCAAGAGTACAAACCTTTATAGACAACCAGTGTATTATGTCTGGTATATCAAAGGCAGTGGTATGTGCTGTCCTGTACACACAACTCTTGATACTATAAAGTAGCGGCAGAAATATTAAATCACAAATCTAGTTATAGAGTAAAATACACAAAAAACAAACGCAATGGTTGAGAGAGAGAGAGAGGGAGATGGAGAGAGGGAGAGGGAGGGAGGGAGAGGGAGGGAGGTGGAGGGAGAGAGGGAGAGAGAAAGGGAGGGGGAGGGGGAGAGAGAGAGAGAGAGAGAGAGAGAGAGGGAGGGAGAGAGAGATGTCACACGTGATTAATCCATTAGTGTAAGTCGGCGACACGCGCGCCGCCATGTGTTTAACAAATAGTACGTGTTAACCAAAGGGAAATAGCTGCATTTTTAAACAGAAAATTTCTCTAGAGTACTAGCCTTCGTACAGGGCTTTTTAATTACCAAATGGGTAAATACAGTGATCGATCTAGCATCGATCCCCATCGATGGCCAAATAGTCTATAGCCAACCAGTGCATTATGTCTGGTATATCAAAGGCAGTGGTATGTGCTGTCCTGTACACACAACTCTTGCTACTATAAAGTAGCGGGGTAGAAATATCCAATCACAAATCTAGTTATAGAGTAAAAAACACAAAACAACGCAATGGTTTGGTTTTTCATTTTTTATTTCTAAATTACAATCACTATAGACAACTACACATGCAATGGACACACATTGGGTTACATCGAGAGGCCTTAAGGGTGACACGTGAATAATATGAGTGTTCATTTATCTTCATCTTCGTCGTCCTCCTCATCGTCGGTATCGTCGTCGTCTTGTTCGTCCAAATATTCGCCAATCCATGAACGATACTGATTTAATTTAGAACGAATCTGAGGTCTGAGATCTCTGTCTGGATTCACAAACTGTAGAATTTTTCTCGTGTTGGGGCCTTTGTCAAAGTAATGCATATACGTCAGAAAGCGAGAGTACGTGTCTTTAAATAACTTCCATTGCAGTGTCTTCATGTTTCTTTCGATGGCATCTTGGGACATGTTTTTTTCTTCGTTGCGTTTCCTCTTGCTGTCGAAATAGTCACGATTGATGTCGAATTCACGCTCGATCATCAGACGTACGCCTTCGTTTTCCAGATCGGACGACGGCTCTTCATTTCCCTCCTCGCACGTTTTCATGTGTCGCTGCAAGTCACTCCCGTCTTTAAAGACCAGACCGCACGTATCGCAAGACTGCATCCTCTTGACCTTTTTCAGATAGGGCTCTACCTCATCTTCTTCTTCGTCGTCGTCACTTTCGTATGCCTGGTAGTTTTCTCTTGAATGCGTTTCTTTGCATGCTTTGCACGTAGAGCTCTTTCTCCGACGACATTCGCCGTTACGCTCATGCTTTTATACCATTCGGACGGCCCCGTCTCTAAACCATTAGGTCGAAGGCGCCAATGTTCGGGCGTGGTCGGTTTCAAGTCCACCAAGAGATGTCCGTAGGGCCTGTGGGTAGCTTCCTCAAACCGTTGCATGAAATGACCAGTATTTTCCGGATACATCTGCCGTGCCAAGATTAGGACTTGCTGCTTGTCGATGGGGTTGTTGAACAGTGCCAGGTAATGACAGTTTCTTCTCTGTGTCGGGTCTTTGCTGTTATAGAGGTTCTGGTTGATGGCAATCACCGAGAGGTTTCTGTGATGACTTCCTTCTGTGAACAGGTCGGTGATACGAGAATCTTTTCCAGCTGTAGACATCAGGTCGTCCAACACGATGAGATTTCTGACTCTGGGATCCAAATAATGATCCTTTTCCAAATTCTCGGGTATGCCTTGAACAAATTTCACTCGAGCAACCATTTTGATCGTATCATAGAGAGGTTGCCATCGTTTGTAGAGCCAGATGATGCGCTGAGGAGGCGGCTGGATTTTACCATCCCTTAGCAGTTTGTACAACAAAAATGTCTTTCCACACGACGTGGGTCCCGACACGATCATGGTGAAGGGATGTAGCAATCTTAGGGGATGCTGCTGCTGTGGTGGTGGTGGTGGTGGCGGCTGCTGTGGTGGTGGTGGCTGATGTGGTGGTGGTGGCTGCTGTGGTGGTGGTGGTGGTGGCTGCTGTGGTGGTGGTGGTGGTGGCTGCTGTGGTGGTAGACCTTTAGCATGTTTTTGTTGAAAATGTCTTAACATGGCGTCTCTCCGAGAGAATGTGAAACCACATTCTGAACATGTGCTCTGCATGACGACTCTAAATGAAATGACCATATCTGACCCATATAGTTCCTTTTATAGTTTATTTAGAAATGCTTCTGCAGTTTCGGGGCTTTCCAGCCCGTACCACTTTGTTGTTGTTGTTGTTGTTTCCGTTTCAGATCGGCCTTGGCTTGCTCTACCACCTGTTGTGTTGGGGACACCATGACGACTTTGGGTGTCCGAGGCTTGTTCTGTTCCTCTTTTTCTTTTTTCCATGTAGGGTCATACAGTTCTAGACATCGATCTACACTGTACATCATCTGACTTTTTCCACCACGTTGCACTGGAAAATGAGGTTGAAGTTTACCTTCTGCCTGCAGTTTATAGAAACGGGTCCACTTATCCACGTCGGGTACATATAACTTGTACTGGTCTGACATGTTGCTCCTCTGAAGGTTCTACCTCAAATGACGAGTTTTCCAAAACTATTTTACATATATACCTTATGACGCATAAAGATATGGTACACGAATGTTTGAATGTGTGTGATACGTATGACCAGTGCCCCTCCTCCCAGGCACAAATCTCATCGTGCGAGCTCCCAAAAAACATCGTTACCAACATATTACCCTTTACCAGTGTCACTACCATAGGGACACGTCCAGAGACACACTCATGGACTCAGGACATAACTAAAAAAAGCTGTGTTGCAGTCACGCGTTCTTTCTCCATAGCAATGGGCTGGGAGTGTTTCACACACACACACACACACACACACACACACACACACACACACACACACACACACACACACACACTAGTTACCACCTTCGCGTTTGACCTAATTCAGTCAACACCAGCACACGCGCACACACACACACAAAAGTTTGTGTTTAATTATGAAATACTGGCCCCATAAGGGGTATGAGATTGTGTATATAAAAGATCACTTGCTACTCATGGAAAAAATGTAGCGGGTTTCCTCTCTAAAACTGTCAAATTTATGTTTTTCATCCAATAACCCATGATTCATAAATCAATGTCCTCTAGTGATGTCGCTAAACACAAACAAACTTTGACGGTCAGTGTGCATACCATAACAAATTTATTCTGCTACTTAAGACGGGCACGCGTCGGTATGTCTTTTGCAGTTCACCTGGTTTCATAAACACTCGGAGAGGCGTAATAAAATGCCTTTGTATGAGGGCTGATGAAGAGGTCTGATAACGTACTCCTCTATTATAAAGCGAATGAATGAATGGCTGAATGAATGGCTGAATGACGGCAACAAAGAAAACGTCGACAATGTGCTAAAGAAATACAAATGAATGAAAATCATCACACACGCATTTTGTCTGGCGACATGAAAGCCTCACTTTAAACCAAACAGTCAGCAAACAGTTACAGTCCTTCCCCACGAGAAATCTTTTAACGGCTATTATTTTGGGTGTCTAGAATAAAACACTGTGACAAAACATTCACGTCTATGTCCACTGTGAATACAAAAATACAACAACACAGTAGACGTTATACAATGAAGCCAAAACCAATGTCAGACTTACACCTGGCCTGTACATATTGTTATTATTAATTGTTGTTGTTTGTTTGCTTTTATTTGTTTGCTGACACCAGTTTGTTTGGTAATATGCAATACATTGAATTGAATACACCATGATCGCACACCTGTACCCAGGTCATTGTCTCCTACACAAAGACCATTGTTTCCTACACAAAGGCCATTGTGCCATTGTCTCCTACACAAAAGCCATTGTTTCCTACCGAGACCAGACACCTGCAACCCCCTATACAAAGGCCATTGTTTCCTACACAAAAAAGCCATTGTGTCATTGTTTGCTACACAAAGACCATTGTGTCATTGTCTCCTACACAAAAGCCATTGTTTCCTACCAAGGTCAGACACCTGCACCCACCTATACAAAGACCATTGTTTCCTACACAAAAGCCATTGTTTCCTACCTAGGTCAGACACCTGCACCCCACCTCTACAAAGGCCATTGTTTCCTACACAAAGGCCATTGTCTCCTACCAAGGTCACGTGATCACGGGAAAGTAGGTCATGGCACCATACAGGCCCCCCTACTACTGTAAAGTATAATTTCAGTTATCAAAAACAGCTCTAATAGTAAAAAATATGCCTTAGTGTTTAAAAAACTAGGGTGTGTCTCTTTAAGTCAAGAAGCAACATGACAATTAACGCAAACTAACCAGGTTCACATCTGAACTCAGACCATGTTCCGTCTGGGAGACAGGTTCTGTTACCAACTGGGTGGAAGTTAACATCACACGTGTAGGACAGACGACTTCCTACTTTGGTCGTCTCGTAGGTTGTGGTGAAATCGGGCTTGCCGTGTTCAACAGGTAGAGGGGAGGGACAGACTGAAATAAAAATTAAGTGGGTTTTTTTTAACACATGCACATTGATTTATTAACGTTCGGTTATTATATGAACAACGTGATTCAAGCTCCAAAGTTATTCACAGCATATACGAATGTATATATATATATATATATATATATATATATATATATATATATATATATATATATATATATATATATATATATATATACTTAAATTTCCGTTACATTCATGAACTACAACCCCTACAAACAAATCCAGAGCAAACCAAAAACAAACAAAACAAACACAAAATTAACAAAAACAAAACAAACAGTCGTTTGGCATACGTGCATATTGCAAAATGTTGAAGAAACGGCGCACCGAGAATTCTATCACGGATACATGGACATATGTAATTAATATGATTTGTACACCTTGTCATGCGAAATGATTGCTTATTTTATATATATCTATCTAATCTATCTAATCTATCTAATCTAATCTATCTAATCTATCTATCTTGTCTGTCTGTCTGTCTGTATGTCTGTCTGTCTCTCTGTCTGTCTGTCTGTCTGTCTCTCTCTCTATCTATCTGTCTCTCTATCTATCTGTCTCTCTATCTATCTATCTCTCTATCTATCTATCTATCTATCTATCTCTCTCTCTCTCTCTCTCTCTCTCTCTCTCTCTCTCTCTCTCTCTCTCTCTCTGTCTGTCTGTCTGTCTCTCTCTCTGTCTCTCTCTGTCTCTCTGTCTATATATCTCTGTCTATATATCTCTGTCTCTCTGTCTATATATCTCTGTCTCTCTGTCTATATATCTATATCTCTCTCTGTCTATATATATCTCTCTCTGTCTATATATCTCTATCTCTATAGATATATATATATCTATATATCTGTATCTCTATCTGTCTATCTGTATCTCTATCTGTCTATCTGTATCTCTATCTATCTGTATCTCTATCTGTCTATCTGTATCTCTATCTGTCTCTCTATCTGTCTCTTTGTCTCTCTATCTGTCTCTATGTCTCTCTGTCTATATATATCTATCTGTATCTATCTCTATCTATCTATCTCTATATATATCTCTATATATATCTCTATATCTCTATATAGAGGTTATTACCAGAGTGTTTTTCGGTATCGTCAATATCATATATTCCTAATATATGTTATTGACGATACCGAAATACACGAGGGTCATAATCTCTTTATCATATAAGCTCAAGCTTAATACAACGTGTTTTTGTAAACTGTACACGCAACTTTAATTCCAGTCCGCCATTACTAGATATTCAAATGGCGTAAGAATATGTGGCGCGGTGTATTTTTGAATGGAAATGACGTCAAACTCGAATGACGTTTTTGGGTTATACCTAACGTTTTTTGTTTTCTGAACACTGGACAGCTTTCAGTGTCAAATTGCCATTGAAATGTTTTTATTTGATGACTATGAATGCATACGTCAATCATGGAGAGTCACCCAAGTACGTTTGCTTACATGTCAATAAACCTGCTGCCGAGACCTCGACTAATTTACATCTAATTTGCAAAGTTATCAAATTCTTAAAGTATGTGATCTAAAAAATATCACATACTTTGATTGCACTGAAAATGTAAGATATGATATATATATATATATATATATATATATATATATATATATATGTGTATGTGTATGTGTATGTGTATGTGTATGTGTATGTATATATATATATATATATATATATATATATATATATATATATATATATATATATATATATATATATATATATATGTATAACCAAACAAATCTATCAAGTTTCAGCCATGACGTTTTCTAAATCAACATTTACTCATCAACATGTATTATGATTTTGCTAAATATATTATACTCACAAAGCACAAGTTGTCATAACATGCAAACAATGCACCGGTTGCTATCTAACATATCCACAATGCGTCAGTTACCAACGAAACAAAAATCTCTTTAAATATACTGTTAAAAATAAGTATGGGATATTCCATTTCAAATATCAATAATTATAGAATGAATAGAGATATAAAACTCAACATAAGTGCACGATTTGCATTAATGTTCCCACTCAAAGAGTATAAAAAAAACCCACCGAACCGATTGTCTTGATCACAAATAACATGACGTGATGTTGCATGTGCGAAGGGTGCAATATAAAATTGAAGACTTAGTTTGTGCGTACGTTGTGCACACTGTGGCAATATTATTTCTTGTTTGTTACTGCAACACTAAATCATAACCTTGCTGTCACATTCTTTACAACATTGTGTAGCTTTTAAACAATGCGACGTCTCCAACGTCAGGAACGTCTCAAGGCTGTAGGCATGCTCCAAGTTAACACCACCCGGCGAATTGTGGACCGTAGACTTAATGTGTCGCAATCAGTCATTAGCCGAATGTGGGCCCCGATATCGACAAACCAGAAATGACTGATTTGGAGTAGGGTCTGTTATGGTATGGGGTGGCATCACCATGCCTGCCAGAACCCAGCTGCATATTGCTCATGGGAGGGTCACTGGACAGTACTACCGTGACAACATCATTGCACCGATCGTTGTGCTCTTCGCACGTCTGGCTGGATGGCATTTCTTTTTACGACGACAACGCCCGGCTCATACGGAGTCTACTGGTGACTGCATACCTGCAGCAACAGAACATCACCATACGTCCGTGGCCAGCCCTAAGCCCAGACCTTTCACCCACTCAGCACATGTAGGACATCATCGGACGATGTACGTCAACGTCATCCAACAAACTTGGCGTAATTAGGCGCCACTCTCCAAGATAGTGTGTTTCGGTATCGTCAATATCATATATTTGGATTACAAATTATATTATGCGCCATCTTTGAAGTACTTTTTCTGTCTCAATTTCAACCTGCCACGAGGCTTCCCGAGTCCCAGTGTCGAATATTTTACCATCGACGGGGTGTATTGTAGTTTAATCCCACATGACGACATTATTTTTCTTGCATCCATTTTGTGAATAAATTATTATTTTACACTTTCTTATATTGATCATTTTATCATAGATATGCTACATTATCTTATTTGCCGTGTTTTTTTAATGTGTTAAGTAAAATTTAACACTAACTAAATAAATAGCATTTAAAATGGAGGTTTTCTTTTTCTTAAACATTTCAATCAAAACCTGTTGTCTAATGACAACACAGCACGAATTCTCATACTGCAACAGGTTTTCTTGACTGTTGGTACCAAATATGAACACATTACTTTTGGGTGGTTGGCGGTAGACGTAGCCCAATGGTAAAACGTTTGCCCGATGCGCTGTCTGTCTAGGATCGAGCCCTATTGGTGGGCTATTTCTCGTTTCAGTGCAGTGTGGTAAAACGCTTACCTGATGTGCTGTGTCTAGGATTGGCCCCTATCGATGGGCTATTTATCGTTTCAGTGCAGTGGTAAAACGCTGTCTGTCTAGGATCGAGCCCTATTGGTGGGCTATTTCTCATTTCAGTGCAGTGGTAAAACGCTGTCTGTCTAGGATGGAGCCCTATTGGTGGGCTATTTCTAGTTTAAGTGCAGTGGTAAAACGCTAACCTGATGCGCTGTCTGTCTAGGATCGAGCCCTATTGGTGGGCTATTTCTCGTTTCAGTGCAGTGGTAAACCGCTTGCCTGATGCGCTGTCTAGTCTAGGATCGAGCCCTATTGGTGGGCTATTTCTCGTTTCTGTGCAGTAATAAAACGCTTGCCTGATGCGCTGTCTGTCTAGGATCGAGCCCTATTGGTGGGCTATTTCTCGTTTCAGTGCAGTGGTAAAACGCTGTCTGTCTAGAATCGAGCCCTATTGGTGGGCTATTTCTCGTTGCAGTGCAGTGGTAAAACGCTGTCTGTCTAGGATCGAGCCCTATTGGTGGGCTATTTCTCGTTTCAGTGCAGTGGTAAAACGCTTGCCTGATGCGCTGTCTGTCTAGGATCGAGCCCTATTGGTGGGCTATTTCTCGTTTCAGTGCAGTGGTAAAACGCTTCCCTGAGGTGCTGTCTGTCTAGGATTGACCCCCATCGGTGGGCTATTTATCGTTTCAGTGCAGTGGTAAAACGCTTGCCCGAGGCGCTGTCTGTCTAGGATTGACCCCCATCGGTGGGCTATTTCTCGTTGCAGTCAGTGCCAAGCCGTATGAACGGCGGATCCCTGTTGTTTTTATTCCAATTATTATTATTATTATTATTATTATTAGTATTCCTCCTTTTGTCCGGACAATTCCCCCCCCCCCCCAAAAAAAAAAAAACCCAAACAAAAGCAACACAAAACCCCCAACAACCCCCCCCCCCAAAAAAAAAAAAAACAACCCAAAAACAACAACAACAACAAAAAAACCCAACAACAACAAAACAACCCCAACTGAAGATCTACAAGAAATAAACGAGCAACTTGTGTGTCCAATGACAAGTTAACCATCTTGAATTTATAAAATATTTTAAAAACTGCTTGAAACTGATGTTTCCCTGACAGTGCTGAATCAAACGCAATGAAACTTGACACACGCAATGAACTGGAGAGGTGAATTGCAAAACATGAAAATAGATGACGGCGAACAGGGAGGTTCTGCGTTTTGATGGCTATGACGTCACTACAACAGTCAACAATTTTACAATAAAGTTAAGACAACGTCGAAAATATGGTCTCCGGTTTTACTTTTATTAATTCTTGTTAATAAATCTGAACGACAAAACCGCCATCCGCGATGCAGAGATGAATGGGAATTTGACATAATAGTGTTTGATTCCATCAATTTCTATCTAGTGCCTCGTTAGTACGACGACGGCTTCTCCCGAGAGGGAAGGAAGGAAATGGTTTATTTAACGACGCACTCAACACATTTTATTTACGGTTTTATGGCGTCGGACACACATATATTGAGAGAGAAAACCTGCTGTCGCCATTTCTTGGGCTACTCGTTTCGATTAGCATCCAGGAATCTTTTATATGCACCACCCCATAGACCGGATAGCACATACCACGGCCTTTGATGTACCAGTCGTGGTGCACTGACTGGAGCGAGAAATAATCCCATGGGCCCATTGACGGGGATCGATCCCAAACCGACCGCACATCAAGCGAACGCTTTACAGCTAGGCTACGTCTCGCCCCCTCCCCCCTCCAGAGAAGATCCCGCTGGCACCGCCACAAATACGACTGCATTTCGCTGACCAGTTTACTAAATCACAACTGGTACAGGACAAAGCTCATTGGAATAAATATAGCTGTATATGCATTCACAAATCACTGTCATAATAGTGATGATATCAGGTGTTCGCGAAAGGTGAGCATACCCTGTCCCACTGGTAACGCCCGTCATGAGTATTGCAACTACAGCTGTTAAGACCGCCACTTCATCTAAAACGATGGAAACATCAATGTGCAAGAGTTTTAAGATATCCATCTGAAACTGTTGTCTGACGATTTCACATGACAGATGGGTGAACAGGTTGACATGTTATCAAAATTCAACTGCGCTTTAAAATAAATAAATAAATAAATAATAATAAAAGTAAATAAAACCCCCAATAATATACATAAGCATACGAGGCAGGGACAAGGGGAGGTGAAAAATGCTTACCCTCAGGGCTGGAGGAAATCTTCAAATTCGGGCAAAAGACGATAGACATATTCAAGCAAAATTAGCTGGCCTCAAACCTTTTCACCATATATTTCCATCATTCGACCCACACTATTAGTTGTAATACATGTTAAAATGCATAGCTATTCGTTTGCAACCCTATTTAATTGTTTGGCAGTAACGTTGATATGAATATAATTTATGTTATTATTTCGATTCAGGCAGGTTCGTTTAATTCGGGAAACAATCATCCTATCCCCCTAAAGTAATGGGCGCCCGTTACATTGATAGTCAGTATGAGACACTGACTATTTACTATTGTTGGGCAGCGTATTACAAATGCCCACAGGGTGAGTTTAACGCATTCTCATACGAGGTGATAACACGAGGTGACCAGCTTACAGATATACACAAAACGCTGAAATGGACCAACAGGTGAGAGATATTTCACATGGCAGTAAGCCAGGGAAGGATTTGAGGAGAAGAGGACTGCACCGCATCAACATTGTCTCGGATGTTTCTAATTCAAGTTTAATGTTGGTATTCCTGTTAGAACACATCGCAAACACACACCCCTTTCGCACAACCATAGAACCGCCACCCCACCCCTTTCGCACAACCATAGAACCGCCACCCCACCCTTTTCGCACAATCATAGGACCGCCACCCCACCCTTTTCGCACAATCATAGAACCTGCCACCCTACCCCTTTCACACAATCATAGAACCGCCACCCCACCCCTTTCGCACAATCATAGAACCGCCACCCCACCCTTTTCGCACAATTATAGAACCGCCACCCCACCCTTTTAGCACAATCATAGAACCGCCACCCCACCCTTTTCGCATAATCATAGAACCGCCACCCCACCATTTTCGCACAATCATAGAACCTACCACCCTACACCTTTTGCACAATCATAGAACCTGCCACCCTACCCCTTTCACACAATCCTAGAACCGCCACCCCACCCCATTCGCACAATCATAGAACCGCCACCCCACCCTTTTCGCATAATCATAGAACCGCCACCCCACCCTTTTCGCACAATCATAGAACCGCCACCCCACCTTTTTAGCACAATCATAGAACCTTTCGCACAATCATAGAACCGCTACCCCACCCTTTTCGCACAATCATAGAACCGCCACCCCACCCTTTTAGCACAATCATAGAACCGCCACCCCACCCTTTTCGCATAATCATAGAACCGCCACCCCACCCTTTTCGCACAATCATAGAACCTGCCACCCTACACCTTTCGCACAATCATAGAACCTGCCACCCTACCCCTTTCACACAATCATAGAACCGCCACCCCACCCCATTCGCACAATCATAGAACCGCCACCCCACCCTTTTCGCATAATCATAGAACCGCCACCCCACCCTTTTCGCACAATCATAGAACCGCCACCCCACCCTTTTAGCACAATCATAGAACCTTTCGCACAATCATAGAACCGCTACCCCACCCTTTTCGCACAATCATAGAACCGCCACCCCTCCTTTTAGCACAATCATAAAACCGCCACCCCACCCTTTTCGCACAATCATAGAACCGCCACTCCACCCTTTTAGCACAATCATAGAACCGCCACCGTACTTACACACTACGACGCATTTCTTCGAGTACCTGCTAGTCGGTTCGCAAACTTCATTCTTGGAACAAGTGTTGTTTTCACAAGGACCAGCTATTCTCTGATAAATAAATAAATAAATAAATAAATAAATAAATACACAAGGTTTCTAGTATCAATCGGGTCACTTCTTATATTGCAGTCGTAACTGTAGACGATATTTTGTGTTAGTCCCGCTTATTGGTTGTTACCATTAGATATATTGATATTTACTACATATTACACGTATTATTGCAGATTTTGATATTTGTTGACGGTCAGTCGTCTATGTTACTTATATTACAGTTATTGTCGTAGATTTTAATACTTGTTGAAGTTTGTCTTCTGTATTAATTACATTGCAATGGTAACTGTAAGGCACTTAATGAACGCCAGTTTTTTTTATATCGTTTATATTAGTTATTATTGTAAATGTTTATACTTACTGAAAACAGTTTTGTATATTGGTTATATTAAAAGTATACTGCATACACATAAGCGTACGAGGCAGGGGGCGGGTAAATGTCCCCAAGTGCTGGAGCAAAACGTATAATTATACAGATATTTCCATCATTCTACACTCAAAAGTAGTTGTAATACATGTAAAAATGCGTAGTGATTCGTTTTCAACCCTATATAGCTGTTTGGTAGTAATACTAATATGATTAAATTATTTGTTTTCCAGATTCGGGCATTTTCGTTTAATTCGAGAAAACCTATGTTACAGTTATTGCTGTAGACAAATTACATGCACTTAAATTACAGTTACTATTGATTAATACTTACTGAAGGCCAGTCCTCTGTATTGCTTATATCGGTTCCAGTTTTATTAACAACCGAATTCCCGGCTTGTTCGATTGTAATTGAAAAGAGTTTACATTTTCCACTGGAATGCTTAAAGCTGAACGATTTGCACATGTTACGAAGCTTGCATCGTGCCGCACATTCCACAAGTCCAGTGACTTCTATAACGTCTATACCTAATTCAGTTATATCGTTATCCCTTCGTAAATATTTAAAGTTATCCAGATTTGTACATGTTCGTACAGAACCATTAACGTGCAAGAAAACATCGACCAAGAAAGCCGCTACAAAAAACACAGTTTTCATCTTTTATTTGTGTGTCCATACGCAGTTTTGCCTATTCCCTTAACATGACATATGTTAAATATGTTTGTCCTGTTAATCACTACATGTGGTTAAACACAGAACGTATGGTGAAACAATGAGATGATAATCAAAACTACATGTATATACGTTTTACAGCTGCAAAACATATTTGGATGTTTGTTTACTAACGGCGGTTTCTGATTTGTTAGCGAGAGGCAAATGGTTGATACGCTAAGGCAAACGCTGCAACCAGTAAGCTTTGAAAACAATTGTCTCAATTGTCTGTATGGCCGTGCACTAAATTATGCATCAGATACTGGAGAAGATTCCTGTGTCTACGCAGTGGATGGGACGCAGCCCAGTGGTAACGCGCTCGCTTGGGCTATTTCTCGTTCCAGCCAGTGCACCACGACTGACATATCAAAGGCCGTGGTATGTACTACCCTGTCTGTGGGATGGTGCATATAAAAGATCCCTTGCTTCTAATCGATAAGAGTAGCCCATGAAGTGGTGACAGCGAGTTTCCTCTCTCAGTATCTGTATAGTCCTTAACCATATGTCCGACGCCATATAACCGTAAATAAAATGTGTTGAATGCGTCGTCAAGTAAAACATTTCTTTTTGTTCCTGTGTCTACGCAGGCTAGTTCGGATTGGCACACAGAGACTCCCTTTCAAACACGCGCGCCAACACACACTCAGTAACACTAACAGAGACCAGTTAAAACTTCACAAAAAATGCCAGGTATTTCACGTCAAACAACACAAATCTATCAAAGTAAAATGATGGCACAGATATCAACAGACATACAGTTAACAAAGTCCAGGATTGACCCCTGTCGGTGGGCCCATTTGGCTATTTCTCGTTCCAACCAGTGCACCACGACTGGTATGTCAAATGCCGTGGTATGTGCTATCCTGATCCCTTGCCTCTAATGGAAACATGTAGCGGGTTTTCTCTCTAAAACTATATGGTAAAATAACCAAATGTTTGATATCCAATAGCCGATGATTAATAAATCAAAGAAACCCGACGCCCCTATGCGAAAGTGCAGGACAGAAACGACCCTGTACTGTTGCATAGGGGCGTCGAGTTTCTTCATGTAGCGTTGGTACTAGTCAACAACGTATAAGTTTAAAGTCATGACTGGACTCGGGAATAATCAAGTTAAAGTTTTTTGCATCAGATTTAGGAAAACGTGCATTTTAGACACAGTAGCTTGCGACCATTTGGTTGTCGACGATTGCCAAAACATTATATAAAGTTTCCTCTAGCCTTCCCCACCTGATGACCCGGCCTGATGTCTGAGAAAACCCTGACAGACCGATAAATAATAAATGGATGCATTGAATTCATTTCACTCTCAAAATAGTTTGAGTTAAACTTCTGTAAATTATTTACAGTTTTTGCTTTATTTATGAAAGCTGTTGAAATATATCCAGTGCCTATACCGGCAAGTGTTAAATGGCAGTCCTCCTACACAGAGTTGGAACGAAATACCTTGGTAAAAAAAAAGAAAAAAAAGAGAAATGTTTTATTTAACGACGCACAAAACACATTTTATTTACGGTTATATGGCGTCAGACATATGGTTAAGGACCACATATATTGAGAGAGAAAACCCGCTGTCGCCACTTCATGGGCTACTCTTTTCGATTAGCAGCAAGGGATATTTTATATGCATCGTCCCACAGACAGGGTGGTACATACCACGGCCTTTGACTATACCAGTCGTGGTGCACTTGCTGGAACGAGAAATAGCCCAATGGGCCTACCGACGGTGATCGACCCCACACCGACCGCGCATCGAGCGAGCGCTGTACCACTGGGCTACATCCAGCCCCTTCGTTGGTGAACGCCAGCTCTGAAAACAGCTAGGAATGAGTCATAGCTATATACCCTTACTTCTGTTATCAATATTTTTTTGGAACTTATTCTTGTGTAGAGATATGGTATGGTATATGCTAATTACATATTCATAATAGTCATACCTGACATTGTAGTTTGCAGATTATATGGTACACCTCTATTGGCTTGGTGAATCACTATAGAGTTGATTAATGCATGTGACAGTGAAATGTTCTGACCCATCCCCTTCCTTTTACCGTCGGAATACAACAGTGCGTTGAAAACACACGTCATGAATAAATAATATCTTCTTTTTAAAAATACGTTTTCTTTTTGTTCTTTTGTTTGGTTTTATCGTTTTGTTATGTTTGTGTTTTTTAGTCTCAACATACATGGGTATACTGTTTCATAAGTGCGTCAATGTAGTTTTAATGTTTAAAATCTCACCACGCAAACCTTTATCTTCAGTTGTCATTTTGTTCACGGTTTTCTGTATCCAGTATGTCTCTTTTCAGCAACGAATACAATGAAAAAATAAAGTTTGTTTTGTGTAACGACACAACTAGAAAACATTGATTTATGAATCGACTGGGATCCGAACCCAGTACCTACCAGCCTGTAGACCGATGGCCTAACCACGACGTCACCGAGGCCGGTTCATTTTGGTAATTATGACCTGTAGTCATCAGAGGAAATCAACTACATTTTTCCATTAGCAGCAAGTGATCTTTTACGCGCACTTTCCCCACAGACAGAAAAGCACATGCCACGGACTTTGACCAGTTGTGGTTAACTGGTTGGAACGATAAAAACAAATCCAGTCAGTTGAATCGATCCACCGAGTTGATTCGATCCTGCGACGCAGGCACCTCAGGCAAACTCTCAACCGACTGAGCATTGAGTCAACAAGCACAGATACACGCCATCCCCCAGGTATCACCTGTAATCGGATCCATTCCTTTCATCTTATTGCCGTGCTTATATCCAATTAATGTTAAAGCAAGCTGCCATGGGCGCACACGTCTGAAGTGGGACGTTGCCCAGTGGTAAAGCTATCGCTTGATGAGCGGTCGGTCCTAGATCGATCCCCGTCGGTGGGTACATTGGGTTATTTCTCTTGCCAGTCAGTGCACCACGACTGGTATATCAAAGGCCGTGGTATGTACTATCATGTCTGTGGGATGGTGCATATAAAATACCCCTTGCTGCTAAAGAAAAAAATGTAGCGGATTTACTCTCTATGACGGTCAAAAATTACCAGATATTTGACATTCAATAGCCGATGATTAATTACCATGTTTCAATACTTTTGACTATAATTTATGTAACAGGTGTTCATGTTAAAGGAGCTCAATCACGGGTTTAGTGGGCCTTGTTTCTCTAAATGTGCATTATAAATGAAACTTACATTCATTTGGAATACCAAACCTATTTATTGTATGATCCAAAATATTTTAATTGAACTACGATCGAGGGAATTCCATGATACGCTTATTTTTTTAAAATTTGGAACTCTTCTTGTGATGAGATATGAAAAATACGGAAACACAGACTAGTAGTGATGAGGCTATATATACGACAACCGTATAATGTATTTTTAGATTTTATATAAATGATCGCCCTGTATAGAGACTTGGCAAATTGAGGGCCGGCTATATACATGGCAAATAATAAAAAATATATTATTTCATGACGAAAATAACCGCGAATACGCTGAAATAAAATAATAAACAGTCGGAACAGGAACTCATCATTTATTATTATTATTATTATTATTATTATTAGGCGCGTGTGCAAATTATTTTGACTGGTTCGCAAACTGGTATTTCGGTTTTAATGTATAGCGTAAAAAAACAGTGTATTGTTGCATGTTTTGTCGTCCAAAGGTTGGCTAATTATTACTTAACCCAGCTGAATCCAGTTCAACGTGCAGGGACAAGTTCAGCCTGCCGTTTGTGCGTGTGTGCACGCACGTTAATCTTGCATTTTTATAGCCAAAACTCCTCCAGATAAAACTCCGCCCCTCTACCCCAAAAAGATAGTAGTAGGCTAATAATAATAATAATAATAGTAGTAGTAGTAGTAGTAGTAGTAATAGGAATAATAATTGTGTATTATTATTATTATTATTATTATTACATATATTATAATGTTGGTAAAATCACGTCGCGGTGGGGTGGGGTGGGTGGGGGCGGTTGTTACAAAAACATTAAATAAATTTAGAGGGGGAACCGGGAGTGGTCTCAGCTTTACTAGTAGCCTATAAAAAATGTATTTTGAGTTTTATTGCCCTTTGCAATTTTGAGCGTTTGAAATGTGACTAAATACAGCAAAATAACCTTTTAGTCATATTTATTTACGGTAAAATTAACTTCTTTTTACAAAATTTACATAAGCAGCCTCAAAATTGCAATCAGTGAAAAATTATTAAGTTCAAGCCCTGTTGTTAGTTTGTGTACTATCCGTAGTTAGTTTCTCTTTCAGTTAAAGCGGCAGTATCCGGACTATTTTTATTATTGAAGCATATAGAACAGAAAATCCAATTACGTTTGGTGCATATATGACGCCGCACTCCGCATTGGTTTCACTACGCTGGCTTATCCAGGTCAAAAACAAAGCCAGTATTTTGAAAGTATTTTATTGGCTTATCACAAGTGTGGAATTCCCCAACAAGAGATCACGTGAGATTTCGCAATTTTTGAACAAATTTAACTGTCTTGATTGAGGGGTCGTCTCACATCTCCAAAACATATTTATATCCATAGAGGTATGGTACAACGCCTTTCCAGCGGTCGGTGGGTGGGGGATTTGCCTTGAAATTTTGACAGTGGCCAGCTGTTGGCATACGCGTTACGTAACGCTCTAGGGGTAGAGGAAGAGGGTACTGTGTTCGATTTACGTAAAATTTTTCAAGACTATATGTTATTTTTATTCATTACTTAGACCTAAAAAGGTGTTTTTTGGAAATGCGCGGTCAGTCTAGAATCGATCCCCATCGGCGGGTATATAAAAGACCATGGTATGTGATATCCTGTCTGTGGGATGGTACATATAAACGATCCCTTGCTACAAAAAATAAATAACAAATGTAGCGGGTTTCCAAGGCGCGTGTGCAGGGATTTCAGCGGGGTTGGGGTTATAGACTGTTGAGCAAAGTTTATATGGGGCCATGGTCCCCCAGGAAATACATTTCAAAAAAAATTTAAGCTTGGGAAAGTAAGGGTTTTGACCTCCAATACCCCCCCCCCCCCCCCCCCCCCCCCCCCCCCCCCCCCCCCCCTGCACATGCACCCGATACCTCTCTAAGATTATATATCAAAATTATCAAATATTAGCAGATGGAAGGAAGTATAGGATATGTTTTATTTAACGACGCACTCAACATATTTTATTTACGGTTGTATGGCGTCGGATGATTATTAAATGCTCTAACTTTGATGTCGTTAAAGACACCCCCCCCCCCCCCCCCCCCCCCCCCCCACTAACTTTACCCTTTCCAAACGAAAGAATATTTATTTGAATTTGTCGATTTTAACAAGTAAAATTAAGAAGTGAAAACGTTCATTGTTTACTTTAGTATATTTTATTTAAGAAATATATACATGATTAATGTGTTACTAGTATACAAACTAAACTTTGAAAGTTCTACTAACACTTTATAAAATATTAATTCTGAAATAGGAAGGTACGATTGTCGATAATACGTTGTCAAGATCAAACCGGTTTTAACGAAAGACTCTAGTACCGTATCCTCAACCGAACGTTCTTCGTACAGCGCAAGATTTCTCTTTTAATTGTTTGAGACGAACCCTACAATTTGAAATCGGCAAACGCACGTATTAACTGAAACTGACAACAGGCTGTCGTTTGTGCTTTGCTGAGCTATGGCGGCACAGGCGACGAATCGAGCGTATACTTTTAACTTTAATCTACCTCAGCTGCTGATAATTTGTAATTATTATTTTTATTTATTCATCATCATCATTATTATTATTATTATTATTTATTTATTATAATTAATTTTGTATTAGTACTGTAGGGACAATATGACGCTGTTTGTATATCTATGGGAAACGTACACAAAATGGTCCGCTAAATTCAGATACTCCCCCACCCCCTCGCCTGTTCAGAAAATGCACTGTCCGTACAGTACTTAGTATGTATTCCTCCTGTTCCAGATGGTTCGGTAGTATTGATCAATCAAATACATGTACTTATTTACCGCTTATATACATTTTTGCTGTGAATATAACCAGCCCTCGTTTGTGGAGGCTATAGACACGGCCTTCGTATATATAACAACATCGTATATAAACACCGTCTAGTTCAGAGTATTCTTTAAAAATGTAACAATTCCTATCCCAAGTCAGCTGTTATGGCATATTTTGTATAATAATGAATTTGACAAGGTGGAAAATGACGGTGTTTGTGATCCAGATGTTTAGAGTTTTTCGCGTACGACTAACGATAAATTTACCTATAGATGCAAAGGCCTAACTAGTCGGGATTGTCGATGTTTAATATGCTTCTGTTACTAAAATAAATTAATGTATGAGCTTATTATCATTCAGTACATGTTTTTTGTTTTTTTTCTATTTACCCTACGTCGCAGAGGACGGTCAAACGTTCTCGTTACACTAGCTTGGTAAATCGTTTTGGCACTGCGGTTATTCGGGGAATGCCCGTCACGTGACTCAAAATAATACGTCACCCCTCTGCTCTCCAAATTGCCGTTATTTGATTTCAGAATTATGGATCGTACCCATAATTTAATTATATGTTTTTTAAAATAAAATATCAATAATAACTGTGATATGGTGGTTATGTAGATGGTTCAATAAAGTACTTTTAGGTGCAAATCAAATGCATATACCTTGTTGGGTCAATAATTAGGTCAACCATCTGTGACAGAGCGCGTTTAACAGTCCCAAAATATATCAAGATATTGTATCTAATATTGACGTAGCCTTTGACAGTGATAATTTAAGTAATGTTACTCTAACAAATAACTTACCTTGTGATTTACCTAATAGCATGAACCATGTTACTGCTGATAGTACAGTCGAGTCACCTCTCAAAAAGGTTTACAATGTTAACCCACCCTGTATTATTAAGAGTAGCAACAACCCGCTCTGTGATAGTAATTCAAATGAATATGTTGAACCACCCTGTATTTCAAGTGTATACATGTATTTACCCTCAAATGATACTGTGTCTAGAAAGTTTGGCTCACCTTATGGTGGCACTACAAACGTATAATTACCTCCTGCTCGTACCACATATGCTAATATATCTTGTGATAGTATTTCAAATGTACATCCACCTTCAGTTTATCTCCACCTTCAGTTTATCTCCACCTTCAGTTAGTTATATGTTAACAAATGTTGGCCCGCCCTGTGATAGTATCTCAAATGTATACTTAACTTTGAAAATACTCAATTATCTGTTATTAGTATTAATGTGTGTGGGATGTGAAGTAAACTAACAATCCCTGACTTTGAATAATGTATATCTAAGTATGATATTCTTTGTTTTACTGAAACAAAACCCCCAAATCAAACAGACTGCATGTCAACATTATTACCTGGAATAACCATTGGTATAACAAATGAATTGTCTTCTACTATAGATTTCAATATCAAAATTAATTCTGAATATGTGTCTTGGTTTAACATTCCCACAAAAATTACAGGTCATTGCGGAAAACTAACCATCCGTGTTGTATGCATCCCCCCTGTTGGATTCGCATACTATAAAGGAGATATTTTTGACATTATTGAAAGTGAACGTATTGAACACATAGAACAACATAGCCCACTTTTACTACTAGGTGATTTTAATGCTAGAACAAATTGTTTCCCAGAATACACTGTAATTGATACAGGCATAGACATAATAAACAACATGGAAAATTATAAGTTAGAATTAGAAATTAGAAACATATAATATACCCATAGAAAGATCAAGTCAAGATATAACCAAAGTAAACACTCATGACATTAAATTATTAAACATATGTAAATCACACAATTTATATATAATAAATGTCAGATTAGGACACGATAAACACATAGGGACATTGATTTGTAAAGGCAACAGTGTTGTTGATTATGCCATTGGCAACCATCATTTGTTTAATGGGGCGATCACACTGGCCCGAATAAGCTTCCGTTTGTTTTCCGTATACGAAAGTGGTGTGATTTTTTAAACTGGCCGAATGTCCCTCCGAATGTGTTTTCCCCCATTGTATCACCGAATGCTTTCCGTTTGTATTCCGAATGTTTTCAGTATGGTTTCATAATGGTTTCAGAATAGACCGAATACTTCCCGCATGTTGACTTCGAAAGGTTTCCTTTCCGAACGCTTTCCGTATGCTTTCCGAATGCTTTCAGAACACGGCGAATCGACCTAGAATGGACCGAACTCTTTCCGCATGCTTTCCCGCAAGGGTTCGGAAAGCGTTCGGAAAGGGTTCGTCATGTTCTATGTCCATTCGGGGTGTTCGGAAAGCATACGGAACATACTGTGCATTCTGGAAGTGTACGAGCAGTTCGGAAAATGTTCTGAAAGAATACTGGAAGGGTTCTGGCTATTCGTTATACATTCGGCGGCATAAATGAAAACAAATCCGGAAAGGATACTGAAAACGTTCGGAAAGCATTCGTCATGTTCTAGGTCCATTCGGGGTGTTCGGAAAGCATACGGAACCCAGCACCTCCAAATTTTCATTCCGAATGCACCAAGAACTAAACGCATGCTTCCCGGACGTTTTCCGTACATGCCGTATGCTCCTAGAATGCTTCCCGAATACTTTCCGAATACACATGGACGCCACATTCGGATGGTCGATGAAAATTATTTTGAACATGCACAACAAATTTTTGGAACTACCGAATGCCGTTCCGTATGCATCTGTACGGAGCCGAACAGCCAGTATGCTCCTAGAACACACCGAATGCTTCCCGAATATGATCCGTTCGCTCCCCTAACACCCAAATTCGTATTCGGAAAACAAACGGAATGGCATTCGGGCCAGTGTGATCGGGCCATAAAATAGCAAAACATTTTGATGTATGTGACTTTGACCAACTGTTTGCAGATGTACATTGTGGTTTAATACTTAACTTATATGTCGACAAACATGTAAATAATAACGATATTTCTAATTGTATGACATATCCAGCTAACAAAAAACCTAGTAAATGGAAACCAGAATAACAGACAGAATTAAAAAATAATATTAACCAGGACTCACTTGAAATCATATCCACAATGCTTTGTAATAATTCTATTGACATTCAAACACGTATCGATACTGCAATAGAGGCTATGAATTTTTTTATTTTAGAAGCGGATGAATCGACTCTAGGTCATGCACGATCTTGCACGATCAAGCGACGAGTAAAACGCAAAGGTAACCAATCACTGTTGGGTAAGACAGTTGTCGAGTTCTCCGCGAAAAATATCAGGAGACCAAACAACTCAACAAAATCTTTAGAAAATAAAAGATTAATTTATGGAAGTAAAACGTATAAATCGTCCTTGCTGAAAGAACATTCTGTTCAAATACTTAATATAGAAAAGCAAATGCGACAACAGAGAAACAATGTCCCAAAGAATTTTACAAACTACTCAAACCATGTAACGAAGATAATAACTTACCACCGTTAGATGATTTCTATATTTCTTTCTAAACTTTAAACAAAGGCGAATCGGACGATAACGAAACACAAATAAACTTGAATAACATAGACTCAGATAGGGAAAATGTTTTAAACAGTGGGATTGAAGAAAATAAAATATTAAATGATACAAAAGAACTGAAAAACGGCAAGGCACCTGCAATCGATAATATCTTTCATGAATATATTAAAACAACTGCCGGTATGGTGCTACCAATCTATGTTAAATTGTTTAACACAATCTTCGACAATGGTGTTTGTCCTAATGGATGGTTGACTGAAGTAATCAAACCCATTTTTAAAACTAAAGGAAATCGTTCATTACCAGAAATTTATAGACCAATAACGGTGCTCTACTGCATCTCTAAACTATTCATCACAATTTTAAATAACTGATTAAATGCTTTTATTGAAGAAAATAATATACTGAATGAATCTCAGACTGCTTTCCGAAAAGATTACTCTACCAATCGACCATTTATTTAATATACATTCCCTGATCGAAATTTTAAAGAAAATAATAAACAAATTATTTTGTGCTTTTATAGATTTCCAAAAAGCTGTTGATCTAATTTCTAGAACTAGCCTCTGGTAGAAATTGTTAAAGAATAATACAAATGGAAAATTCTTTCAAATAATTTATCAAATCTATCAAGGAATAAAGTCATATATTTGTACAAAAAAACGAAACCTCAGATCTATTTCCATGGAACATCGGTGTCCGACAAGGAGAACATATGTCACCTGTCCTGTTTTCCCTTTATTTAAACGATCTAGTTACTTAAAAAGCCAAAATTGCACTGGGGTATCGCTGGATACAAATGAAACGTTCTCGGAAACAGCTCTTTACTTTTATGTTTATTATATTCTGACGATACTGCGCTTCTCAAATCAAACGCCTCTGACTTACAACAATCCATAAATGTATTTTCACGATATTGCAACAAACGGAAACTCAAAGTAAATGCAAATAAAACTAAAATAATAATTTTCAATGGCACCAATAAAGAACACAAGACAGTTTTACGCTTGGAAACCATGTCCTGGAAAAGGTAAAAGAATATAAGTACCTAGGTCTTACTTTTACCAAACTAAATAAATTTAATACAAGCAAAAAACAGCTAACTCCAAACGCAACACAAGCAATGCACTTTGTCCTGTCTAGATCTAAAGACAATAACTTTTCAATAGAATGCAAATTAAACCTATTTGACTCCATTGTACTCCCGATTCTCTTATACGGATGCGAAATATGGGGTTGCGAAAACATCATATCACTGAAACTATTCATATACAATTCTTAAGACACATTCTACCAGTTAAAAATGTCACCCCGCTATTCATGTTATATGGGGAACTAGAAAGAAGATCCCTTAAATTAATTATTCAACAAGAATTATATGTTTTTTGGCCCGTATCCGGTAAACAAACAGAATTAAAGTTTTTACTGCATGAATTTATGTTACACGACTCTTCTGTTAATGGATATAGTTATGAATGGATAAAATGGTAGAAGATACATTTAACCAGCTACGCATGACAATTGTTTGGATGTCACGGAACTTTTCAGCCATAAAAAAAACTTCTTAATCAAGTAAAATTAAGACAAAACGATCAGTATTTACAATAATGGAATTGTAACATACATGTATCTTTATCATCATGAGGTAAAACCTACACTATATTTAAAGAAAAACTTAGATTACAAAAATATCTTATTATATTACCACAAACATCCTGGGCTATATTGCTCAAATTTGGAACATCTAACCACTACTTAACAATCGAAATAGGACGCTGGGACAACACTCCAGTAGAATATAGAACGTGCACATTAGGTAATTAGATGTTCTGAGACCAACAGGCTGGTAGGTACTGGGTTCGGATCCCAGTCGAGGCATAGGATTTTTAATCCAGATACCGACTCCAAACCCTGAGTGAGTGCTCCGCAAGGCTCAATGGGTAGGTGTAAACCACTTGCTCCGACCAGTGATCCATAACTGGTTCAACAAAGGCCGTGGTTTGTGCTATCCTGCCTGTGGGAAACGCAAATAAAAGATTCCTTTCTGCCTGTCGTAAAAGAGTAGCATATGTGGCGACAGCGGGTTTCCTCTAAAACAGTGTCAGAATGACCATATGACCAATAGCCGATGATAAGATAAAAATTCAATGAGCTCTAGTGGCGTCGTTAAATAAAACAAAATTTTTGTTCTGTTCTGAGATGCATATACCATGAATGACGCACTGGAGCGTGGAGCCTGTTTTGTTTTAACTCGAGTAAAACGATGTCTCTATTCTCAGTGTTGTGACTTCGACAGAAAAGTAGATGCATATACATTGCGGCCGTTATGGTATGTTCAACTATCCATTTTGGACAAAAACAAATAGTGGTCAATATATCTTGGGGTCGTTATAGAAGATCTAATCATTCATTGTGGACCATAAATATTGACCGCTGGCCGCATTGGACAGGTGGCTATTATATACAGATAAAACACAGAAGAAAATGCAGTAGCATACAGCTACCGATAAAGCAACAAGGGTTTCGGTATAGAGTCATTTATATAAAGACTATGTACCAGAATTATCAAATGTTTGACACACAATTCCAAAGACAACACATTGTTGCAAGTGTTATATTTCAGTGTTGTGTTTACAATTGTAAGTACTAACTAAACTATAGGGATAATTTTTTTTTGCTTAATTAACTAAAAAAATAGCATTGTTACAATGTGCTACCAGAGAATTCCTCAATAATTCTTAACCAAAAGAGAAAAATATAGATAGTGCATCTATCAAAACAACATGATTTTATACCATCAAAACGCTCTTAATATGTCGATCATCCTTTTCCCAATAACATGCTTTTGGTAGTAAATGGTTTTGTTTATCTCGAATTTGTATGTGTTATTCGAGGTATAATCATTACATTTTAAACACATTTATACATGATGTAATCGTTATAGGACATAGATACATATATACCCCCATCAATATTGACAAGTGTTAGGCCAGTTTAAATCACCTGAATGTAAAACTAGGGTCGAGTAAACACGATGGAATGATTTTTTAAAAATATAAATGCCATAAGTGCTAAGTACCTTGTGTCATTAACGTTTTGCAGTAATCCACAGTGTGCCATCACGATTATAGCAATATGTTCCTTCAATTTGTCTTGTACAGGTATACACGTTGAGTTAGTGCAATGTTCTTAAATTAAATAATACAAAGCTGCAGTACACAATTTTGAAAATGTGTTGGGAAATGTTGCAAATTAAAAAGTAAAACAAACCCCTACAAAAACACAAAATCCCCAAACATACCACCACCCCCCCCCCCCCCCCCCACACACACACACCAAAACAAGATAATTTAAAAAAAAAAATAATACACAACAAATTTTATACCTCCCAGAAGAAAAACCAACAAAACCAACAACAAACAAACAAACAACAAACAAAAAAGCTACCCTCTCCCAAAACAACAAACAAATAAACAATAAAAATGCATAACAATCAACACAAAACAAATAAAAATCAGCCAACAAAAAGTACTCATGACGGGACCAACCGGTAGCACATTTACATCATATGCCTATATTTGACAAATACCTGCTATTATTACTATTTTAACAGATATTCGAGAGTGCATATCATCACATCTAGCTTTATTCCAATGATCTCTGTCCTATGCTATTTTTTATTTAGTAAACACATCTGGGAGTGACAGTTCTCTTTGTGGCAGTGCAGGATGCATTTTGCAGCAGTGAATCTGGTTGGAAGTGACTGTTCTCCTATAGACGAGACACCGGATAGAAATCCATGCAATCAATAACTCGTTTGTCCAATGCACACACGACTTTGCATTGCGCAGAGATACTGTATTGTTTTTTTTATAAAGACACACATTTGTATAGTCTTGTCGTGTCATGGATGGAACTCTCTGGCGACGTCAGAGGTTGTGCCCACGACAGACGTGCTTGAACAGTTCTCTGATGGAATAATGCCCAAAATACCCACAGCCACACCCACAGTCTTGTCTGATTTTCTTATTTTTAATGTTTGTTTTATGTGTTTAGGACATTACTAAATAAAGATACAAATTTACATAGTCTTGCCTTAGTTTCGTATTTTTGGTGTTTATTTTGTTTGTTTTATATGTTTTTGTGCGTTATGTTTTCAGATTGTGTTATGTTTTGGTGTGTTTAGTGCATTACAAAATATTGAGTTGTATCAGGATTATACGTTTGTTACTGGTACTTAACCAGATACATCGCGACGTTGTAACGAAGGCACTAAATCGTAAAAGCGGACTTTAGTTTTAGTACTTTCTATAGATAAGACAACACAAATTACCGATATTTTTGTTAATGTAGACACTGAGAACGTCATTTTTCTTCTCCGTGACCAAGACCACCAATCTGTCAGCTGACTGGCTGCATTTCGCGCGTGCGTCGTCAGCTTGTTTCCTATCACTTGACACGTTGAAGCACACGTTTTCAAGTAGTATGTACCCGTGTTCACTTGGGCAGTGACCTGCAAATATATTATATCTTTAATTATTATTAGGATTATCTTTTAAAACCAAAATTGTCAAAACTCATTTATTTGGTTTAAACTGACCCTCACCCCCCCCCCCCCCCCCGAAGAGAGAGAGAACGTGTTTGTGTACATACTTATACATACATATATGAACGCATACATATATTATGCATACACAACGAACACGCGCGCACACGCACTGATATACACAGGTATGGTGTGTGTGTGTGTGTGTGTTTCGCATCTTTCAGTTTATAACAGTGTTGAGTTGTGAAAATGCGATATTTCAGTGAACAAATATATCCCCAAAACGCCAACTGCAGTACTACAGATCGCGAGATATTATCTGCATCAAGACTACAACATTTTGTAATTTTTATAACAGATAGCGGCAGCAACTGCAACGCTAAATGTAGTTACTGCAGATCGCTGTCGCTCAGAATACCAGTACTCATTCAATGCCGACATCTCCAATGTGTATCAATTAGTCAGAAAATGTGACTCTGGAATGCATCTAATGGCCTCTGGGTATTTTTGCTAGTTGTTTTATGTGCGTATTTTTATTTTTGTCAACAGATTTCCTTGATGCAGCCTGAACAGGCGAAAATTTGAATTAAAAAGGGATATATGACTTTGTAAGGAGGCTTCTGACATTTTCCTTTTAAAATATATTATCTCAAGCCCCATTGCTAGTTTAGAGGAGAGGTGCCAGCAACCCACCCACACACTCACACACACACACACACACACACACACACACACACACACACGTGTACAATCTAATATGTATTTCAGTGATGTGCCCCCCCGATCCAAGTATGTGTATTGATATGCGTAGTACAGTTAGTGAACCTGTGTCCGATATAACACTGTCTTGTACAGGTGTACAATCTAATATGTATTTCAGTGATGTACCCCCCGATCCAAGTATGAGTACTGATATGTGTAGTACAGTTAGTGAACCTGTGTCGAATGTAACTCTGTCTTGTACAGATGGACAATCTAATATGTATTTCAGTCATGTGCCCCCTGATTCAAGTATGTGTATTGATATGCGTAGTACAGTTAGTGAACCTGTGTCCGATATAACTCTGTCTTGTACAGGTGTACAATCTAATATGTATTTCAATGATGTGCCCCCGATCCAAATATGTGAGTTGATATGTGTAGTACAGTTAGTGAACCTGTGTCGAATGTAACTCTGTCTTGTACAGATGTACAATCTAATATGCATTTCAATGATGTGTCCCCCTATCCAAGTATGTGTATTGATATGTGTAGTACGGTTAGTGAACCTGTGTCGAATGTAACTCTGACTTGTACAGATGTACAATGTAATATGTATTTCAGTGATGTACCCCCCGATCCAAGTATGTGTAGTACAGTTAGTGAACCTGTGCCTAATGTAACTGTCTTGTACAGATGTACACTCTAATATGTATTTCAGTGATGTGCCCCCCGATCCAAGTATGTGTATTGATATGTGTAGTACAGTTAGTACACCTGATTCGAATGTAACTCTGTCTTGTACAGATGTACTATCTAATATGTATTTCAGTGATGTACCCCCTGATCCAAGTATGTGTATTGATATGTGTAGTACAGTTAGTGACCTGTGTCCGATATAACTGTGTCTTGTACAGATGTACAATCTAATATGTATTTCAGTGATGTGCCCCCCCCCCCCCGATCCAAGTGTGTGTATTGATATGTGTAGTATATTTAGTGAACCTGTGTCCATTATAACTCTGTCTTGTACAGATGTACAATCTAATATGTAGTTCAGTGATGTGTCCCCCGATCCAAGTATGTGTATTGATATGTGTAGTACAGTTAGTGAACCTGTGTCGAATGTAACTCTGTCTTGTACAGATGTACAATCTAATATGTATTTCAGTGATGTGCCCCCTGATCCAAATATGTGCATTGATATGTGTAGTACAGTTAGTGAACCTGTGTCCGATATAACTCTGTCTTGTACAGATGTACAATGTAATATGTATTTCAGTGATGTGCCCCCCGATCCAAATATGTGCATTGATATGTGTAGTACAGTTAGTGATCCTGTGTCCGAGATAACTCTGCCTTGTACAGATTCACAATCTAATATGTATATAAATGATGTGCACCCCGATCGAAATGTATATATACCACAAGTGTTGTATGCAAGACAAATGTTGTCTTGTATTGATATGCGTCGTACAGTTAGTGACCTGTGTCCGATATAACTGTGTCTTGTACAGATGTACAATCTAATATGTATTTCAGTGATGTGCCCCCCCCCCCCCCCCGATCCAAGTGTGTGTATTGATATGTGTAGTATATTTAGTGAACCTGTGTCCATTATAACTCTGTCTTGTACAGATGTACAATCTAATATGTAGTTCAGTGATGTGTCCCCCCGATCCAAGTATGTGTATTGATATGTGTAGTACAGTTAGTGAACCTGTGTCGAATGTAACTCTGTCTTGTACAGATGTACAATCTAATATGTATTTCAGTGATGTGCCCCCTGATCCAAATATGTGCATTGATATGTGTAGTACAGTTAGTGAACCTGTGTCCGATATAACTCTGTCTTGTACAGATGTACAATGTAATATGTATTTCAGTGATGTGCCCCCCGATCCAAATATGTGCATTGATATGTGTAGTACAGTTAGTGATCCTGTGTCCGAGATAACTCTGCCTTGTACAGATTCACAATCTAATATGTATATAAATGATGTGCACCCCGATCGAAATGTATATATACCACAAGTGTTGTATGCAAGACAAATGTTGTCTTGTATTGATATATGTAGTACAGTTTGTGAACCTTCTAATATATCTCCGCCTTGTATAAAATTACACTTTAATATGTATTCCAATCGTGTTCCCTCGAAACCAAGTTTGTATATACCAGAAATGTTACCTTGTACTGATACATGCGCTACAGTTATTGAACCTGTGTCCAATATAACTCAGCCTGGTACAGAATTCCATAGAAAACCATTTACCTATGATATAGTAAGTAAGTCAAGTGTGTATGGACCACAAACTATGCCCACTATAGAAATACCTACAGTTTTTAAAACCATTGAAGATATTTACATTGCGGAGTCACCCTTTAAATCAAATCACGACCAAGTAGTCAGTTAACGTTCTTGAGTTTAAATGTGTACGGTTTGAGACGCAAACTTCATATCCCAGAATGTGTAGATTTTGTAGCAACATATGACATTATTTGTCTCACTGAAACTAAAACAGACGAACCGGACTGTATATCAAACTTTATACCAGGTTACAAGTTTTACCTTAATAACAGAAAAAGAAAGCTGCGCCCATCGGGTGGGATAGCCATTGGTATAAACGATTCACTGGTTACCTGTGTTGACTTTTGTTTTACAAATGGCTCTGGAAATAGGGTAATTGAGAATATAAAGGAGTACAAATACCTGGGACTAACGCTAAACAAACTTAATAAATTTAACACAACCAAAACTGCTAACACAACGAGCAACAAAACATATCTGGTCCAACCTTATTAAATACAGAACTGCGAACCATTACCTACCAATTGAAACCGGACGATGGAATAATATCCCTTTAGAATACAGACTTTGCACACTTTGTAAAACAAACGACATAGGTGACAGATATCATTACCTGTTTATATGTAATTCTTTCACAGATATCCGCAAACTACTGTTGAAACCATATTTCTATGTTAAACCAAGTACATTGAAGTATAATGAATTAATGAATACCCACAGAATTAGTTATCTAAAAAACACATGCAAACTAATAAAAGAAATCATGAATAAATTTAAGAAACCGTAAGTAGCAAACATTACATATTATTTACTACATCATAAGCTATATTTATATACCATTGATAAACTATCTCATTTACTGATTTTTGCATTTGTATTATATCTGTACTACTACCAATATTATAATTATACTATTTTTGCTCCTGTAAACCATGTCCTACCATTGAACACATGTCCTCATATGCCGTAGAATACGGCCTGAGTGTAATACATTCTTGACTTGTCTTGTCTTGTCTTGTCACCAACTGGGTGGAAGTTAAAATCACAAGTGTAGGGCAGATGACTTCCTACATTTGTCGTCTCGTAGGTTGTGATGAAGGCAGGTTGGGCGTGGTCAACAGTTGGTGGGCTTGGACAGTCTGGAAGATAAATCAAGCATCAGAAGGGTGGCGCAAGTCCACTAGTGAGAAACCTATTTCTTGTATTAAGTATTGAACATCAAATTAAAATATTTTATGCGGTGGCCCGTCAGTTTAGTCGGCTGGCTTTTCTTTGGTTTAAAAACACATTGGGCCAGTTTCTCGTGCTCGTGCTAAGTAACACCAGGTCATCGTATAACCTTAGGTTAACCCGGGGCTATGTAACACGCCGAAAACCTTAGCATGTAGCCGTGGAGTGGCGGCTTTTCACATGCTTTGATTATAGACGTGTTACGAAAACCACGGGTTTTATATGGGTTATCTGAAGAGTTCGCGGAGTGCATTTGAAAGTTGGGGTCACTGTCAGTGCAATTGCCCGGGGTGGTGGTGAACATTTTAGTCCCCCAAAGGGCCGAAATTGTTAAAAATTTCGGGGACATGTCCCACACCGACTCCCACCCCGACATAATTAATTTTAATGTTCAGGTGTCCAAATGCGACATTTCTAGCCTTCCTAATACAAGAATCATGGAAAGGGGTGGCCCCCGCGGTTCCACTATGTTGTGGGACCTGGTTTTCTTCGCTTGGAAGGTATATAAACCATCGTATCCACTACATGCATGTTACATCTTCACAATGGCTGAAACTAGAGGTAAAAAAAAAACTTCAGTGAAGATGACAAACGTCTATTGATAGATCTGATTAATGCAAATATTAAAATAATTAAAAGTAAAAAAGTGATATGAAAACACATTTAGTGAAACAAAATGTGTGGCATGAAATACTTTTAAAAATTCAATAGTCAGTCTTCCGTAAAACGAGACCTGGGACAACTGAAAGAACTTTGGAAACGTTTGAAGTGCAAAGCCAAAAAAATGTATCCCAGCTGAAGAAACATCAGAAAGGGACTGGCGGCGGATCACCTATGGCTGACATTGCCGACATGAGTTGTACAATTCGAGGCATGATTCCTAGTGAATTTGTGGAAATGATTAATCCATTTATGATGACAACGCCCTACATACAAAGGAGTCTGCAAATTTACCGTATGTTAAACTATTATAATAAGTATTAATTAATATCGTATCGTATTATTTCAGAAGCAGAAAGGGGTCTTTTATATGCAACATCCCACAGACAGGATAGCACATACCACGGCCTTTGATACACCAGTTGTGGAGCACTGGCTGGACCAAAAACTAGCTGAATGTTTCCACCATGTGGGATCGATGCGATGACCCACCGCACCATGAGCGAACGCGCTTACCACTGAGCTACGCCCCACTCCCCATATGTATATATTTGTTTGCAAATTTTTGGTCTATCGGTATTTATATTCATACCATGTTTCAGTTAAAATGGAACCATCAGGGGCGGATCGAGGATTTTCTAATGCGTATGCAAATTAAAATTTTATGATGTAATAAATTCCAATAACAACTCAAATATTAATATTTATACATTAACTATTCAAAAATAGTTAAACAATGGAAATACCTTGTTTGTAGGCAAAATACAATAAGCACGGCCATCGTATACACTTTCCAGATGTCCACTTACGAGATTGATTAAATGTAAAGCTGTTGGTCGCGTTAGCCGATACCGTTTTAGAAATTCAACATCATCATACAGGTCTAATGATTCCAAACGGTCCCTGAAAATACGTTCACGCCGCATGGCCCGCCGATATTGGCGTAAAAAACGATTACCGTGCCAAAATTGTTCCATCTCAAGCAGAAAACCAAGAGAAAAACCAGCTCGATAGCAGGTTTATCGCGCAGTGCAATTGTAAGCTGGTGTTAGCCTGGCGTTACTGAAACCCGGGCACGTAAAACGTGCAATCTAAATAACCCATGGTTTAACCTGAGGTTAACCTGGGGTTTCCATAACCCTCTGATAAACCCGACACGAGAAACTGGCCCATTGTGTTGCACAACGAACAAAGGAGTAGGACAAAAGTTTGCAAAATTAATCGGCTTGGCATAGACGTGTATGTGACGACGATACTATAACATCATAGTTAAATTAACATGAATAAAGCACACACACGCACGCACGCACGCACGCACGCACGCACACACACACACTTGAAAATAAGTTGAAATGAAATGGGATTTCAATCAGTGCCTCGATTCCCGATGCGATCCTAGCGCTAAGATCACCTTAAGTGCTAGCACTTAACGTGATCATAGTGTTAAGATCGCTTCGACTCTCCTTATTTGACGTTCATTAGGAATCAAGCTTACGATGAAGACCGAGGCTGTTTCAAGCCCTCTTGTGTTACACCTACCCCCACCTGGGGGGGGGGGGGGGGGGGTCCAAATGCTTCGTACGGGATGTTGCTAGAGTATCGCGTCGCGTATATCGGGTCACGGGCAACCGTGGCTTTGGTGTACGGCGGCCCTGCTCCACAGAAGGGAAGAGGACCGAGGAAGAGGAAACGCGCACTTGTGGCGGCATAGGGGGACCAAAACTGGCGGCTTAACCACCAGCGGCGGTCCGTTCTGCGTCGTCGCCCCCAGCCTGACAGGACAAGCCAGCTGGGGAGACCCAGCCAGCCACGCTTGACAAGTCGACGCCAGGAGAGGAGCTGAACATCGCCATTTGCGAGACTCGACGGCCGGCGTCTCCCGTTCCTGTACCTTCGCGTTCGTCTCCGTCGAGACCCCCATCCCAGGGGGACTCCGTTGAGACGAACAAAGAAGTTGGTATTGCGAAATGGAAGAACGCCACTCCTCAGAATGACCAGCCAGCCATGACACGGCCTTCCGTTTCTGGCCGAGGTAGGGACTTCGCGACATGGAGTCTCGCAGTCAGCAAGATCAAGAGTCAGTACTCTACAGTACTTTAAGTACTTGGTTGGAGACACACCAAACATGAACTCGCTGCCGGGAGGCATACAGGAGGGTTCTTTCAAGCACTTCCACGATGGCAATGAGGTGGCCATCCAAGACATGGACTTATCGCTTTGCCTAGTATTGACGACTCGTCGGGATGGTCCGTACAGACAGAGAATCGTCTTCTGTGAGATGGACAGCAACACCGTCTACAGAGTACTCAAGATCATCGCCGGCGACCATTACGCCGAACTAGCAAACAGCCTGCTAGGTCACAGGTGGAGGACGCTTGTGTCACAGTTCATCGGCAAGCACTTCATCTCGTCCCCGTAAGTATCAACTTCTCTGAGTACTTTCGCCTTCAGTTAAGGGCTTAGTCAGAGTATATTTCGAAATTTTATGTTTATTTTATTTTTTTGTAAACAGTCCGACACACTTTATTTTTGGATGCCCGTCTAAATTGCTCAAATCACCTTAAAAACTTAAAAACACTAATTTTATCTTTGGACTTTAAATTGTTTGCCAGACTTGTTAGTTTGGATGAATTATCTCATTTTGGCCGTAGGTATTTGACCTAACTACTAAAATTCTTATTCTGAATTCCGCCCACCCCCCCTCCTAGCCCTGACTTAATCACTGGCGATGTCAGAGGTTAAGCCCGTGACAGGCGTGTTCAAAACATTCGTGGTATATGAACACGTTAATATTGAGGATACCAATTATGGCATGACGTCAACAAAAACATAACGTTTTTAGGGGACCCTGCTCTATTGGTGACATATGAGTCGTGGATCCCAGTTATGTTACTGTTGCCAGTTTGTATCATCTTCAGAACAAAAACAAAAACAAAACATAGAAATCACCTCCGGCTCCTCCCCCCCCCCCCCCCCCGCCAAAAAAACCCCCAACAACAACAAAACAAAGCTGAAGTTGTCTAAATTTGTACAGGTTCGTGCTGAACCACTGACGTGTAACAAAACATTCACCAAAAGACATAACGCAACACTGTTTTCATCTTGTAGTTGTTTGTCAGGATTATCTTTTTAAATGGTTCAAAATTTCATTTACGTGATTCTTTAAACATGAAAGAAAATGTAGATAGACTGTAACATATATTGTTTTAATATTTTTAAAATCAGCGAAACGTGCAAAATACTATGCAGAAAACATTTTATACTGACCAACATGTCTTGATTCATAACAACTGTCGATCTTTCTTTTTGTCTTTCTTTTTGTAAACGCAAAGGGCAATATTTTAAAAACAATCAATGATCTGTATGGCAGTGTATTAAATATTAATCCAACGTAATTGACTTGCCACAGGATGAGGTCAGTGGGGCAGGATACGACGGGTGATGAAACACGATTCTACCAGTGAGTCCCTGAAACAACACAAGAATATGTCCAACAAACTGAAATCCATACGCTCCAACAACAAGGTAATGGTAGCAACTCTTCTCAGAGAAGAATGGAACGTTCATTTTACGACACCTCAACACAATCTAAACTATAGCTACATTTTGTATGTACCATCCTGATTCCCACAGACTGGGTAGCACATACAACTGTATTTGATATACCAGTCGTGTGGCAGTGGCTGGAACCAGAAATATCGAAATGGGATCAGCGACGGGATCGATCGCTGACCGACCGCGATGTATAGACGACGATACTCACCCACTCGATATGGACCGGAACGCATCGCAGAGAATAAACTTTTCAAGATAGCTTGTAGCTTGTAACACACTTTGTTAATAATCCTACCGGCCTCGCTGGCGTCGTGGTTAGGTCATCGGTCTACAGGCTGGTAGGTACTGGGTTCGGATCCCAGTCGAGGCACGGGATTTTTATTCCAGATACCGACTCCATACCCTGAGTGAGTGCTCCGCAAAGCTCAGTGGGTAGGAGCAAACCACTTGCACCGACCAGTGAACCATAACTGGTTCACCAAAGGCCATGGTGTGTGTTATCCCGCCTGTGGGAAGAGCAAATAAAATATCCCTTGCTACCTGTCGTAAAAAGAGTAGCCTATGTGGCGACAGCGGGTTTCCTCTAAAAGACAGTGTCAGAATGACCATATGTTTGACGTCCAATAGCCGATGATAAGATAAAAAATCGTTAAATAAAACCAACTTTACTTTACTTTTGTTAATAATCCAGTATACAATCCACATGCCTTAGTCCCTGAATCTGGTATGACACTAATCATGTTAGTTTAAATGAGAGTTTACTTCAAATTTAGTGTTTACAAAATAATTATAATGAAGTAAACACAGTTGGGTGCAACTGTTACCACCACGTTCGTCAAGAAACAACGGAAGCAATTCGATGTATGGGGATCTTTATTGACAATTGTAAATCAATAACAATCTTTAAAACAACATAATATTATGACACGAACATCGGCATAAAAAGATAGTCAAATTGTACAAATGTACTCTCAATTATACAAATATAGTCTAAAGTTATACAAATATATTCTCTGCAGTATGTTTAGCAAAAAATAGAATACTCTTGTATATTAATAGAGAAGCATACAATTAGATACACTAATGGAATTAGCGCTACTTCAAAGTATCACCAAATATATATTCATGCAACATTAATAAATAACCCGAGGTAACATATATATTATCAATGTATAAACCACAACATGAATCACTAAGTTACAATCACAGTATAACTACATGTATAATCCAAATATTATATACTAGGATCGATCCCCGTCAGTTTTTATTCCAGCCAGTGCACCACGACTGGTATATCAAAGGCCGTGGTATGTGCTATTATGTCTATGGGATTGTGCATACAAACGATCACTTGCTGCTAATCGAAAAGAGTATCCCATGAAGTGGCGATAGTGGGTTTCCTCTATCAATATCTGTGTGGTCCTTAACCATATGTCTGACGCCATATAACCGTCAACAAAATGTGTTGAGTGCGTCGTTAAATAAAACATCTCCTTCCTTCCAAATATTAAATAGAACAGCATTATTTTAAAACTAAATAACATTTATATCTAATTCTTCATACATATCTATATTTAATACTAGCTACAATTTATAAAACTATAATGGCTTCTTAATGATATTTAACGTTATGCATATTAGTATAAAGTAGTGCAGATAAGACAAATTGAAGAAAACTAAACTCAGGATTTGAAAGATGGCAAATGTTCAGAGAAGGAAAACAAAACATATCTTAGTAGTATATTAATAGGGGTCAGAAATCCTCACAAATGAGGATTCTCATCAGCATGCACGATCATTAATTAATATGCTAATGTATGCACGACGTCACAGACCAGCCGCGTAGAGGACAGGTCGGCGGACTTTTTGCACTAAATCAACTGTTGATGAGTTCATTCATTAAGCTAGAACAGTGGATAATAATCAATACCATATACAGCAAACGGCGCGAGTCACATGGTCCTTTACAAATAACACGGGCCAGGTGTTCGGGAAAATCGATACGACCACACCCGAGTGAATGCGAAATCACGTAGTAGCGCGCTATGTATACCCGACCATGGTTGGGTATTGATTTTTTTTTTGTCAGACCAAAGAGTAATATTGTATTTTAAAGTTTAAGGTTTTAAAAGATGGGATTTGTTTTGCATTCGTTAATGACAATTCATTATAGATAGATGCATAAAAATTAATAAATTGTGTTTGCTATATCCATTTAGGAATTGAAGAAAAGAAATTTGCGCTGAGTTTTGGTAAAATGGGGTTTTGATGCAATATCGCCATTAAGAAATATATTGCTTTCATTCGTGGTAGACTCGTCCGTCATCACCCCTTGTTTCTATTTATAATAGACTCGACCATATATGAAGGAATGTAATTGGCTGATTGAAAGGGGGAACAATAAAAATCATAACCCTCGTTTTTTTTTTTTAAACGTAGTTCAAGATGATGCGGGTTTAAACCTTAAATAATATATAAACTATGAATTTGCTTTGACGTCATTTTTAATTCGATTCATCATGGGGTTCACATCGTGTCTCGAATGTGAGAGAACGGTTACATCAGATTCTCCCTCCTCTTCCTCCACCTCCTCTATTTCCTAATTTTCTATTGTTACAAAACCTATTTCCAAGAGGCAAAAAGTCACGTGACATTGCTCTCAACTCTCATTATGTAAGTTTGTTTAATTTACCCGTTGACAGACACGAAGTAAAGTTGTTTGCGAGAAAAAATTTACCCCCAGTGACAGTGATCACTTTATGTCGTTTTATGATAATGCTGTCCAGAGACCATATGGCAAGTTTACCATCGACTTACGACGACCTACAACAAGTGAAAAGAACAGGTTGCAACCCAATATGTTAGATAAGCCATCACGGAAGCAACACAGGCAGTACGCCCTACCTACGGACAACGAAACTATATGTCAAAATAATACTTTAAAAGACTATTCCTCTCCATTCAAAAATTCAGATACTCGACCCGTAGACACGGTAAAATCGTGTTCTGCCTGACATAGGGCCACCATGCTCAGATTTGTTTTTCCGAGCAAACACATGAGGAAAGAGTGAACAAGGCATATGGCCACCATGCTCAGATTTGTTTTACCCAACAAACACACGAGAAAAGAGCGAGCCTGATATAGGGCCACCATGCTCAGATTTTGTTTACCAAACAAACACACGGGAAAAGAACGAGCCAGACATATGGCCATCATGCTCAGATTTGTTTAACCCAAAAAACACACGAGAAAAGAGCAAGCCAGGCATATGGCCACCATGCTCAGATTTGTTTTCCCCAACAAACCCACGAGAAAAGAGTGAGCCAGACATATGGCCATCATGCTCAGATTTGTTTAACCCAAAAACACACACGAGAAAAGAGCAAGCCAGGCATATGGCCACCATGCTCAGATTTGTTTTCCCCAACAAACCCACGAGAAAAGAGTGAGCCAGACATATGGCCATCATGCTCAGATTTGTTTAACCCAAAAAACACATGAGAAAAGAGCAAGCCAGGCATATGGCCACCATGCTCAGATTTGTTTAACCCAACAAACACACGAGAAAAGAGGGAGCCGGGCATATGACCACCATGCTCAGATTTGTTTTACGCAACAAACACACGAGAAAAGAGCGAGCTAGGAATGTTGCCACCATGCTCGGAGTAGGTTTTCACAAATGTACTTCTCTGTGACTGTGCACGGGAAGTCAACAACAACAACAACAATCGACAACAACAACAACAACACACAATAAACAACAACAGACGTCGAGAAAAGGGCGAGCCAGACATATGGCCACCTTGCTCAGAGTAGTTTTTCACAAATGTACTTTAGTGAGAGTGTGCATCGGATGTCAACCCATGACTTGATCTGAGACTTTAACACGACACAATCTTCCTTTCCTCGCAAGTCGTTTGGTTCTCCAGGTCTCCATTTTGAAAATGTGACGACACTTCCGTCCTCCCAGACAAACGCACCCTCTGTTTGCACGTCAGACAGGCCAATAATGTACCATGCTGGACCTAGAATAAGAAAGAAAGACAGAAATGTTTTATTTAACGACACACTCAACACATTTTATTTGCGGTTATATTGGCGTCAAAATAGAATAAGAAAGCAATATTCAATGCTATAGGCAAAATTTACATACAATAGAGCGATTGCGTAATTAACTAAAGTGAGGGATTTGACCCGCAAAAAACCCACAAAAAAAACCTTTCTGCTTAACCTATAATTATCACGTACAACAGGTTAATTACGACAAACTAAATGCAACCCCGTGGGCGGGATTTAGCTCAATCGGTTGAGTGCTCGCTTGAGGTGCGTGAGTAGCAGGATCGAACCACCTCAGTGGATGCATTAAACTGACGAAAAGAAATGTCTCATTCCAACCAGTGGATCGCAACTGTTTAAAAGCTGTGGTGTGTGCTTTCCTGTCTGTGGGAAAATGCATATTATTGCTGAATTAGGGAAAATGTAGCAGGTACCTGTGATGAATACGAGTCAGAATTACCAAATGTTTGACATCCAATAGCCGATCATTATTTAATTCATGTGCTCTAGTGGGGTCAAACAAACATTTAAATGCAACCCTAACTATGATAAATGCACTTAAAACCCAGATGGGGGCGGACGGGACGTAGCCCAGTGGCAAAGCTCTTGCTTGATGCGCGGTCGGTTTAGAATCGATTCCCGTTGGTGGCTCCATTAGGCTATTTCTCGTTGCAGGCAGCGCCCCACACACAACTGGTGTAACAAAAGCCGTGGCATGTACTACCCTGTCTGTTGGATGAAGCCTATAAAAAAGAAAACCTTGCTGCTAATCGAAAAGAGTGGTGACAGCGGATTTCCTCACTCTATATCTGTGGTCATTAACCATATGTCTGACGCAATATAACCGTAAATCAAAATGTGTTGATTGCGTCATAAATAAATCTTTTCCTTCCTTCCTAAAGCCCAGATGTTTTCTTGCCCTGTACAACCGTTAATGTGTGTTCTAGTCTCTCTTCCCCGGTTATAAGTTCCCGCTGGAGGTAATAAATTAATCTTTCAGGCACACTGGGAGCATTATACATTTGGGGTGGGGGGTGGGGGTGGGGAGAGGCTGACTGTGATTGATGACACAAAACGCGCGAGGGTGGTACTACCAATAATGAGATTTACTACCAATAATATATTTGATTCACAATTACTGGGGGTGGCGTGCATTTTCCCCTGCTCTGTTGTGCCTGTGTTTTCTGCCATCCAGTAATCTGTGACCTTTGCAATCTATTGGGTCATTTACAGCTTTGCACGATAACTAAGCCTGATGAGACTTCGACACAGTCACGTCGCTTTGTCGCCCTTGGAGTGGCTGTCATATGAAGTAAAAGCAGAAAAGTATGTTTAAAGCCTGCGTGGTGTATTTGACGAGGGTTTGGGAGCTCTGTGAGTGCGGGTGGGTGATTTAGATCAGTTGATTGAGTGCTCGTCTGAGGGGCTTGCGTCGCAGGATCGAACCTGATTCAGTCAAGTGATTGGCACTTTCTCGTTCGAACTACTGCATCACAACTACTCAAATGCCGTGGCATGTGCTTATCTGTCTCAGCGAAGGTGCATATAAAAGATCCTGTGCTATTAATGGAAAAATATAGTGGGTTTCCTCTCTAAGACTGTTAGAATTGCCAAATCTTTGACATACAATAGCCGACGAATAGTTAATCAATGTTCTCTAATGATGCCATTAAACAAAACAAACTGTCAGTGCTGTGGGGTATGCGAGGGACTAATCAGGTTAAACCAAAACAAACTGTCAGTGCTGTGGGGTATGTGAGGGACTAATCAGGTTAAACCAAAACAAACTCTCAGTGCTGTGGGGTATGTGAGGGAATAATCAGGTTAAACCAAAACAAACTGTCAGTGCTGTGGGGTATGTGAGGGACTAATCACGTTAAACCAAAACAAACTGTCAGTGCTGTGGGGTATGTGAGGGACTAATCAGGTTAAACCAAAACAAACTGTCAGTGCTGTGGGGTATGTGAGGGACTAATCAGGTTAAACCAAAACAAACTGTCAGTGCTGTGGGGTATGTGAGGGACTAATCAAGTTAAACCAAAACAAACTGTCAGTGATGTGGGGTATGTGAGGGACTAATCAGGTTAAACCAAAACAAACTGTCAGTGCTGTGGGGTATGTGAGGGACTAATCAGGTTAAACCAAAACAAACTGTCAGTGCTGTGGGGTATGTGAGGGACTAATCAGGTTAAACCAAAACAAACTGTCAGTGCTGTCAGTGCTGTGGGGTATGTGAGGGACTAATCAGGTTAAACCAAAACAAACTGTCAGTGCTGTGGGGTATGTGAGGGACTAATCAGGTTAAACCAAAACAAACTGTCAGTGCTGTGGGGTATGTGAGGGACTAATCAGGTTAAACCAAACAAACTGTCAGTGCTGGGTGGTATGTGAGGGACTAATCAGGTTAAACCAAAATAAACTGTCAGTGCTGTGGGGTATGTGAGGGACTAATCAAGTTAAACCAAAACAAACTGTCAGTGATGTGGGGTATGTGAGGGACTAATCAGGTTAAACCAAAACAAACTGTCAGTGCTGTGGGGTATGTGAGGGACTAATCAGGTTAAACCAAAACAAACTGTCAGTGCTGTGGGGTATGCGAAGGACTAATCAGGTTAAACCAAAACAAAATGAATGAATGAATGAATGTTAAACCAAAACAAAAGAAATCTCGTTAAAACGTTTAACTTTACTTTGCACAATACAGTTGATATAATACCATACAGTAATATCAGGATCACATATTACCTTACATTGATTTACCCGCAAGTGTTAGATATAAAAGAAACATCTGGCGGTATTAAATCTATGCAGAAATTTAAAGTGAAACTTGCCTCGAAAGACACCTATGTGACAAAAGTAATGATATCAACCTTTCAATAGTCAATATCCCTTTATGTCTAGCAATATACCTTTGGCTCCAGGTTTTGTTATCTACATATCCCAACTTGTACGATACGCTAAGGCATGTTCATTGTATGTAAATTTTAAACAACGCGATATCATTCTGAGACACACATTGTTCCATCAAAGTTATGATGTGCAGAAACTCTGCTAAATACGATGCACCACTGACCAAAATGACAGCTGAGGCTGTACCATATTCTGAACTTGTGTATAATTTTTCATCACTTTTGTGAAATTCTTACCCATTTGTTATCCGTTTAGATGATGTGACAAACTGTGGTGGCAGTACTCATGACGGGATCAACCGGTGAGACAGCATATGTCTATCTTTGACAAACACCTGCTATTATTACTGTTTTAACAGTTACACAAGGCTACATGCCATCACATATTGCTTGATTCCAATGAACTATGTCCTATACTATTTTTGATTTAGTAATTTTGGTGTGTTTAGTTCATTACTAAATATTAATTTGTGTCAGTTTTATACGTTTGTTACTGGTACTTAAAAAGTTAAAATTTTGGTTTGTTTAACGACACCTCTAGAGCACATTGATTATTAATCATCGGTAACATTTGGTAATTTTGACTGGTAAATAGAGGAGACCTGCAACATCTTCTTAATGCAGCAAGGACTCTTTTATATGCACTTTCCCACATATAGGAAAGCACATACCACGGCCTTTGTCCAGTTGTGGTGCACTGGTTGGAATGATAAAGAACCTAGTTAGTTGAACAGATCCACTGATATGGTTCGATCCTGCGACGCAAGCACCTCAAGCGAGCACTCAACCGACTGAGCTAAATCCTGCCCCATCTGGTACTCAACCAGATACATTAAAATGTTTTAACGATTGTACTATATCGTAAAATTGATATTTTATTTTAACACTTGTTATAGATGAGCCATGAACAAATTACCGATAGTTCTATCGACGTAGACACTGACAAATTCATTTTTCTTCTCCGTGTCCAAGACCACCAATCTGTCACCTGACTGGTTGCATTTCGCACGTGCTTCATCAACTCGTTTCTTATCACTGTCCTCCTTGATGCACACGTTTTGAAGTAGTATGTACCCATCGTCGATCGGACAGTGACCTGCAAATATATTATATGTTTAATTATTATTCGTATTATTTTTAAAACGAACATTATTAAAACTCATTAATTCATTAGAAGAAGAAGAAGAAGAAGAAGAAGAAGAAGAAGAAGAAAAACACAAAACCCACAACCCCCAAAACCCCCAAAACAAACTAGAATCAAATTGAATTTTCAGTTAACCTAAACAAAAATTAAAACATTTACATTCATTTTGGTAATTCGATTTATTTGATTTTCGAATATGGCGATTTAATAATAAAATATATTCTCTATATTGGAAATTAGCTCGCATTTGATATTGCTTGGAACGACAGTTTAAACCACAGTTAATGTTCGATTAACAATGAAGTGTGAGTTCAAATTCAGCAACCCTGACGTTCTGTCGTAGATATGACAAATATAGATCTATGTAGTTTTAATATGTTTCAAATCAGATCTTCCATTAGGAAATGACCACTGGTCATAAATATCGATACTGAATGCGTTAAGCTGCTGACACATATATGTTAACAATGGTTAGATTGGTTGAACAAAAGATCACCAAGACTCAGAACAGCGTCGTCTTTAGGCAGACCCATTTTTCATTTTATTTCAACTTATTTTCGTGCTTATATCAAATTAAGACTGAGGGACACTGTCCTGGGCACACAACTCAGCTATCTGGACTGTCTATCCAGGACAGTGCGTCAGTTGTTATTATTATTTTTGTTTTATTTTATTAAAAAAGAAAATGTTTTAATTAAAAAAAGTTTTATATTTGTTTTATTTTATTATTTTTCTTTTTTTTTCTCATAAATTTTATTGTCCCCAGAAACAAGAGCAATGTCAAGGTTGGGGGCCTCGAATCATTACTGTACAATTGTATGACGTATAGGTATAGATAAATCAAATTCGGACCCCCCCCCCCCCCCCCCCCCCCCCCCCCCAAAAAAAAAAAAAAAACCCACCAAAACATTAAAAACAATAATAAATAATAAAAAAAAAAAAAATAAAATTAAAATAAAAAAAATTAATAAAAAAAATTAAAGGAAAATAAAAAAAAGAAAAAAAAAGAAGAGAAACAACATAATTTTGGGGATCAGCAAGATGAGGAAGAATAAAGAAAGGAAGTGAAGAAAAGAAAGTAGAAGAGAGGAAGGAGAAGAACGAGTTTGTATTCTCCCACTCTGCACAATGATCATAACTAAAAGTATCCATTTCTAAAATATCTTTTCATGATATAAGACTTCTTTTGTCTTCTTTTATTTTCTATTTGAAAAGATTCAACCATGATGTCCAGTTTTCGGTGAATACTTTATAATCACAGTTTTTAAGAAGAATGTATTTCTCTATTGCAAATTGTTATTGTAGAGTATTTTTAATTGGTAATATATTTAAATTCTGTTTTTTTGGTTCTCATTCTGTAGGTATAATATTTTATGTTAATTGTACGCCAGTTTACAAATCTGCTTTTTTCATTGTCTACCATATCAAATATTATTATTTTCTTTTTCAGCTGAAGGTATACACCAGTTTCTGCCAAAATCCATTTTTCTACTTCTTGCTATAGTTCATATACTATTTTACAGTCATAAAAAAAGATGTTGTTAGTTGGTTAGTCGTTAGTGAGAGAGAAGAGTGTGTCCTTACACCTACCCATTGAACTCTTGAGAACTCGCTCTGGGTTGGAGCCGGCACACACACACACACACACACCACACACACACACACACACACACACACACACACATACATATATATATATATATATATATATATATATATATATATATATATATATATATATATATATATATATAACTATCGATAGATCTAAAACCCCAGTCTCACATACACGAATTATATCCCGAATGTCCAGGAATATACACCATCCTATGCAGCTCCGATTGTCCTTGATATTTCGGCAAAATTTGCATAATTCGGCTTCTTTCCCGAACTGAATACAAATGCTCACGACTGCTGCAAGAATTAATACGATACCACTACGATCTTGAACCCGATTCATTACGGATCGGGACGACATACTACGTGTCCCCTAGGATAACTTCCTGAATAGGCTACGAAAGAAAGAAATGTTTCATTTAACGACGCACTCAACACATTTTAATTACGGTTATATGGCGTCAGACATATGGTTAAGGACCACACAGATATTGAGAGAGGAAACCCGCTGTCGTCACTTCATGGGCTACTCTTTCCGATTAGCAGCAAGGGATATTTTATATGCACCATCCCACAGACAGGATAGCACATACCACGGCCTTTGATATACCAGTCGTGGTGCACTGGCTGTGATGGGAAATAGCCCAATGTGCCCACCGACGGTGATCGATCCCAGACCTACCGCGCATCGAGCGAGCGCTGTGCCACTGAGCTACGTCCCGCCCCGAATAGGCTACGAATCATGACGATTAATGTGGAACGCGTCAAGAATGACTACGACACGCCTACAAATCCGCACGACTGCTACACGAATGAGTACGACTGCCTCAAAAACCAGTACGACTGCCGCAAGACGCCTATATGAAGGCTTCCAAACAGGCCAGATTTCACCATGTCGCTCTTGAAGTCAGCAAGGGACGTTAGAAGAGCCAGCCTACCCCTGGAGAAACAGAAGCAGAGAAACATCCAGAAGCAGAGAGAGAGAGAGAGAGAGAGAGAGAGAGAGAGAGAGAGAGAGAGAGAGAGAGAGAGAGAGAGAGAGAGAGAGAGAGAGAGAGAGAGAGAGAGAGAGAGAGAGAGATAGAGATAGGGAGAGAGAGAGCCAGAGGCACAGGTAGAGAAAGATGTGTTTGGCATGTGGAAACTGCCATCTGGTCCCAAACTTATCAGCTACCTCATCCCATTCGGCTTGTGTTGTTGGTCATTGGATGACTTCATTAGAATATGCTTCAATGATTGCTTCACAGACATCACGCACAATAGAGGAGATGGTGTTGTGACCCACACGAAAACCACAGATCAGAGAATGATAGTTGTCTCCAGATGCGAGGTGCCCGAGGGTTATGGCCAGCTTCAGCTTTCCTATACCACGTGTCCTTCTTCTCTAGTCTATCACCGAGTCTGTTCAGCAGCTCATGGGACATATTAGGCGCCATTGTGAGAAAGTTCCTGTAAGCAGGTATATCTTCATCTCTCAGCTCCATCATCAGGTGTTCATACTGTCCCACCATAGGTCTCCTGAGCAGCCATGGCCTGGTCCAATATCGTCTCGTCCTCCTTCCCTTTCCAATTCTTCTCCAGTCTTGGTCCACATGCTGGGCTATAGCAAGCTCATTCTGTGCAATGTCTGCCTCCATTTGCACCAAATCATGAAGAAACACTAATGTTCTAGGACCATCACCCATGGTTGTTGTTGGTAGATGTAGTCTTCTTGTAGGTCACAATTTAGACTGAATGTGCCTTGATGCCTTGTATTTATACCAGTTAGGCCATGTATCGTAGTGCAAACGTGAAAGGTTTTAGCAGATCTTACTGCAATCTTACCGAGTTTCTTATTGGTCTTAGTCATTCATATATAATCGCCAGTAGTCTTGGCGTTGTCGTGTTAACACCATGGGGTGATCGCGTGAATTCTTGCAATTACATAGTAGGAACTTATTAAATCTTAGCTATTCTTAACAGAAACGTACTGGATTCGTACGTACGTCGTAGTGGTGTTGTATCAGTTCTTGATGGTTCGTAGTGAATCTTGAAGCATTCATACTTCAGTAGTCGTACGAATACCCACCGTTTAACCACAAATATCCTGAATGCGTCTACGAACATACTACGGTTAGGAACGATGCCGTCAAGAACTCGTAAGATTGAGTCACGATTTCAACTTTATTCACGATTACTCCTGACAGTTTTGAACATGTTCAAAACAATCGGGAGACGATCCAGAACATTCAAGAATACTGATGAAAGGCCAGGAACCCCATACGGTGTCAGTACGTATATCGAAGAATCACCAAGAATTCTTCAATCGGGCCCATTCGGGATATAATTCGTGTATGTGACACTGGGGCTTAAGTAACCATTTTGTGTAAACAAAAGGAAGTTAACTAAGATTGAATGTATACTTGCCAAATACACATTTGAAGTTGGACCATGTGCCATCTGGGAGACAGGTTCTGTTACCAACTGGATGGAAGTTAAAATCACAAGAATAGGACAGTTTACTTCCTACTTTTTTCGTCTGGTAGGTTGTGGTGAAGGCAGGTTGGCCGTCGTTAACAGTTGGCGGGCTCGGGCAATCTGGAAGATAAATCAAACATCAGAAACCTATTTCTTGTATTACATATCGAACACCATTAAAATATTTTAGGTGGTGTCCCGTCAGTTTTATGTTCGGCTGTTTTTTTTTTGTAAAATTTAAAACACATTGTATTGCACAACAATAAAAAAGGGTTAGGACAAACACTTGCTAACTTACCCTGCTTTCTATATGGTACATTTTAAAAAAATGTTTTATATATTTTTTATTATTGTCCCCAGCTAATTTTGACGATGCCAGGGTTGGGGTGCCCTGATTCATTGCCTCACAGAATATGAATTAGATTATACACGCTAAATACTGGAAGTACATACACTTTGTGGTAGTATGCTGATTATAGTAATAGTAATACTTATACAAATAATGTACATGGTGATATATTTAATATTAATGCATATGTACATGTAGATAGTAGTATTATAAATGACTAGTTAATAGAAATATATTTAAATAGGCTGGTTGATGTAATGGGGACATAAAATAAATATATAAGTTTAGAAAGAAAGAACGTTAAAAAGAGAGGTTATAGTAGGTGTCACAACCGTATTTTATTGTACATAAGTTGTGGAGTATCGGTTGTGTAGATTATTTGAATATTTTATTTAGCCTATTACTCGCAGTTGTCATATGGTACCTTTTCACACGTGCAGTCAAATATCTTAGCACTTGCAATGGTTTGGTCTGCAGTGGCACAGCGTGATTGTGGACTAGTCCATTTTCGTTGACACTTGGTTAAAAGTGCTGGTCAGGGCTATTGTTAGGGGAACCCAGAGCTGTGATGCACACGGTGCACGGGCAGTGATACATGGTGTGTGGACACGTGTCACGTTTTGGAACTAGAGAGGTTTCCTGTGAACAGCTGGGGTAAGTAGGGTTTTGTTATGTATCTATGTTTATATTATATTATACTTGGAGTTGCATTATGTTGTAAGTATTTAATTTTAACTTGTATATTAAGGAAAAGGCGGTAATTTGTTAGGAAATTGTATAGTTTGGCAGTAAATATTGTATGTATACTTATAGTAATAATTGTTAACACTGGTTAAAGTAAAATTGGTTGTATAATGTAATTTTAATAGTTGACAACTTTGTATATGTATATTTAATGGACATAGTGTATTAAATAAGAATTGGCCGTAGTGTTTTGTAAATAGGTTGCACTAATAAATGGCCAATGAAAAGTACTGGAAATAGATATTTTTTGTGGAAACCAGGTTATATGCCAAAATCCTGTAAATCAAGGTTTAGTTACTTTATTATGGTGTAATCATGGCAATTGTATTATTTACCATGTTTTTATTGTCAGGTCAGGTGTATTATTGTGAGCTGGGGTGATAATGGGTTACCAGCAGCTTGTTGCGTCACCGTGGGGACTGATACCGATGGCCTCGTTGATAGTGGAACAGTGACGGTCGGATTTATTGAGTTGGGGTGATAATGGTTACCAGCAGCTTCTGGTGTCACCGTTGACCGACACTATAGATGGCCTTATTTATGGAACAGGGTGACGGGCGAGTCGAGGGTTGCAAGAACAAAGCAACACTGTCGATGAACTTGACCTGGACTTGGTTACACGTATTTGAAAGGGGTCTCTATTCGAAAGGGGTCTCTATTCCAGAGACTGATAATTTACTGGTGCTTGGTGCCTGGGTGTTATTATATATGAACAGTATTACCTTATTTCCAGTGAATTGTTTATAAACCACCACTAAATATTAAGATTAAATAATTTATTGATTCTTGGTGTATAATAAATGTTCAAATATTAAAATTATTGTGTTTTTGTTTTCTGTTGGGATTTGTGTGATTAAGAGCCCTTGGTCACTCTTGACGTGACAGTAGGTAATAATTGATTTATTTATTGTATTCGAATTCCTTTTTTTGTTTAAAATCCAATTTACAACAACATGCCACATATCAGTCACTTTATTACAATAGTAAAATAAATGTGTTAATGTTTCTGGTGAACTGCCACAGAATGTACATTCATTAGTATCTATGTATTTAATTTTATGTAAAAAAGTATTAGTTGTTAGTATCTGGTGTATAATTCTGTATTGAAACCATATCAAAGTTGTATCTTTGAGACATAAAAGGCACTCTATAATAGTTTCACCATTCTTTTGAGTCAAAAGCAAAACAATGGTTTCTACATCTTATGTGTGATTGTCACGGGGATCCTATAATACCCGTAACTGAATAAAACACGATTATCCAAATATCTCTCCTAACTGTATATCTATTAGATCTCTCTGTATCGGGTAGTCTAATACCCGAGTGGCTCAGCTCTAGGTATAATCGGAGATAAGATCTTATATAAATATATATATGTAGCACGTTTAGTTCACTAGAAAACACAACAACACACAATACACTTTGGAATCTGTATTAACACTACGCTGACAAATGTACTTGCCGCAGTAGTTAATTAACAACAACAATATAATAACAATCCAGAACTAATCACTTAATTAGGTGTCTAGTTTACACAATGTTCTAATCACTTCACGGTGATACAACACACACACGTGTGATAATTAAGAAACGCTGCCAGGGGAACTTAATTAATAAAGGAATTACAACTCTATTCCTAACTGGTTAATTTTTAATTAACCCTTAACTACTCATTCAGTAACCTTGTAATACAGAATTAATACTGGTACATATCCCAATAAAGACAATAACCTACAGTTTACCTAGGTCCGCTAGGATGACTGGCTACGCTTTAATATTTTAGAACAGTGAAGCCTACAATTTACTTCGTCAGATTACCGGAGATACTGTCTAAATAATATAGGTATATATATATATAAGTATTAAAATATTTAAAGTCACATCAATCACATCAAGGTTATACAACAGAGCAGAAACATATATTTACCAGTCCAGTCGGACTACGTTCCCCGGGAGCCTTCCAATGTTTCGCGCCGATATATCTAAAATCCTATCTATTTATTCAAAAATCTCAGAGACAGGGAATATCGCCTGGGGGCACAACGCGGTACCTCACCTATCATGTGATATTTCCACAACTCCCAGGGACGGTATTTTTTCTTAGATGGCCAGACTTACTGTCGCCAGTTCGCTAGAAATACCCCGGTCGTAAACCGCACTACCGGAGTTATTACGTAACTACTGGCCACATGGCCTCCACATCTGGTCTAAGTGCATATTGGGACGCAGCTCTACCACGTCGCGCGGGGGTATTACGTAACCACGGCCCTCTAAAACAATTAACATCGCCACAGGCGAAAGATAAGAGCATGTTCCGTCACAGTGATGTTGGTGTAATAATTTTGTGATTTAATAATTTATACATGCCTTTAATACCTGTTTGACTTTTAAGAATAATACTAAATTTCACTGGAAATACAGGATTAGTTAGCAATGTAAAGTGGCCATTTCTAACGTTGTCTGCTTTATTTATAAATGCCTTAATGCCGTTTATAAGCAATGAATATTCTAAAAAGTGTGAATTTACATTATATATATTTTTTAATTTCTCAAATGTAAAGAAATTTCCATCTTCATCAAGTAGATCGTTTATAAATATTATTCCCTTTTCTAAATAATTTATATAACAGAATGGGTTTGTATTTATTGTTATATTGCTGTTGTACCAAATATTTGTGCTTAAAATGTCTTCTATTTTTTCCAAAATATGTTTTTGTTGAATTAACTCCCAACTGTATAAGACATCTTTCCAAAACATGTTTTTTAATTTCTTTCTTTTTATATTCAAATAATAATCTCTATTTATTACAAGGTCTCTATTGGATTCTATATGGTACATAACTATATATTTAAATTAGCACACACACACAAACACACACACACACACACACACACACACACACACACACACACACACACACACACATATATATATATATATATATATGCACGCATACAGAAACACACACACACACACACACACACACACACACACACACACACACACACACACACACACAAACGAAAATAAGTTGAAATGAAATGGGATTTAATTCATTTCCGTGCATATTTTTGTGCATATATCCAATTAAGGATCACACCTCAGCTATTTTGGCTGTCTGTCCAGAACAGTAGGTTTATTGTTGGTGGTTAGTGTTTATTGAGAAAGATGGGAGAGCAGTGGTCTTTAACCTACCCAGTGAATCCTTAAAGTTCGCTATGGATGACAGGCGGTACCGGGCTGCCGAAGTCAGTACCTAAGAAAATTATGTTCGATGGCTTAGCCAGGACACCATCGAGTGCTGGCCACTCTCCTAAGTACACCCTTGAGACTTGTTCTAGTTTGAGGCAGTTAGTTCGATTTATTTGACACTAGTTGCTGTTTTCAGTGTTTCTAGCAACCAGTCGATCTCCAAACAAAGCACATCCTTAGAGGAACACTATACACGGTTCCTTGCATGTGGTATTAGAGTTTGTACGTGTGAAGTTGTTTTATTACTGCCAAAATATGTTTAGGTCCTTAAGTTATCGAACGGACGCAATATAATACCTACAGTTGCTATATTACACACACATATTATGCACATATGTAATGTTTGTGTATGTACATTATTGTGTGATCCCCCTAGAAAACAAAAAGAAACAAAGTAACAAAACAAAAGCCATTAACAAAAAAACACAAAAAAAAAAAATCCAACTAGCAACGACAAAAACAACAAAGAACAGTCAGCAAAACACAAACACAAGAGCAAACTGCGCCACGTATATACCATGTAAAACAGAAGAATGTTGAATGCACCTTACAATTATTATCTTGTCTCGTGCTTACAATAATCACTAATTGATGACACGAGAATACAGTTCAATCAAAAGCTGTCATGCGAATTTCCTGGTTATTGTCAAAGGTAAACATTCTACAGTTTAGCTTTCATTTTCCGTGAATCACCCTGCACTTGTCAAAAGCTACGACCATCTACTTAGCATATCACATCATATGTTATTCAGAAATCCAATTCCAGAGTTTAGCTTTCGGATTCTGTAAATCAACACTACACTTGACTATAGCTACGACCATTTACTTAACCTATCACAACACAGACAGTGTTTCAAGTCTTACAGCTCTCTAAAGCTCTCCTCTCTCTGACATTCGTGTCAGAAAAACTATTCAACAAACAGACTCGTGCTAGAAACTATTAATATCGAACTCCTTTATCTCATCAGCTCAGAGCTGGGAATCTCGAACTCGAGAAACTACCAAGCGACACATCGCAGACGAAACCTACATATTGGATTTTCAAGGAATTGTAACCATCCATCAACAATTTACCAAGACAATCAAGCTGACGACAGCGGATTAAATACCGTTAAAGCTGGCTCACACATTCATTCATCTGTCTCATCTATCACACTCTGCCTATCATTCTCGTTATCTTAATATATAAAACTTTCCAATTTCTCCCAAGATTTCGATCTGTTTCGACCCGTTCTGTTTCCTCCAACATTCAGTAGATTTTTAAAACAGTAAATTCAGTACCCGTCACATCACAATGCCAACCCATATTTTCATATATACCATGCTTTTGGAAACATGCACAGCAGCGACATCTACGGCTATTTTCCCTAAATCCTGCCCACGACCAATCTTCCAGACAGTGCATAATCATTCCCATCTAGCTAAAACAATCTAGAATCGTCACTGTACTTACACGCTTTGACACATTTCTTTGAGTATCTGCTCGTCGGTTTACACACTTCGTAAATGGAACAGCTGTGTTTTTCACAAGGACCTGCTATTCTCTGTCAGAAAGAATAACTACAAAATTAAGACCGAAAGTATGTGATTTAAGGACAACAGTAATTCTAAATGTTAATTAGTATGCTATTTATATTACATTTATTATTGTATATATTGATAAATCCAATAAATAATCGAAATAAATAAAAAGTGCGAAGGAGAAACATCAATGCATAAATTCACAAGACTATACACCGTTTATATTAAACAAGAGCGGGACGTAGCCCAGTGGTAAATCCTTGCCTGATGTGCAGTCGGTCAAGGATCGATACCCGTGGGTGGACTTGTTTGGCCATTTCTCGTCCCAGCCATGCAGACCATGTTATTTGCTATCTTGTCTATGGAATGGCCCATATAAAATATATTTTGCTACTAATGGAAAAATGTAGCGGGCTTCCTCTCTTAGACTATATATCAAAATTACCAAATGTTTGACATCCAATATGTCTTAAAAATAACATTTCATTAGATGGAGAGAAATCCAAAGTTGTACATTTTCGGACCCCATCTATATCTAGAGCAAGTTATTATTTTAAATGTGGCGATGTGGTTTTAAACAGTGTAGATAAATATACTTATTTCAGAATTCTGCAACATGAGACTGCAGATGTTAATGTAACTGTTAAATCGTTTGCACAATCTGGAAGTAGAGCGATGAGGCTTCTTATGTCCCAACATAAGACTATGCGTGGTATGGCCTATAACATTTTCAGTAAAATATACTACTCATTTGTTTTACCTATTATCACTTACGGAGCTGGTATATGGGGTACTAAGGAGTTTTCTGTTAATAACAAAGTACAAGACAGTGCTTGCTGATTTTTTTCTTGGTGACGGGGGAAAATAGCCCCAATGCAGCTGTAAATGGTGATATTGGACGGATTCCAATGAAACTGTCTTCGTGGAAGTCTGTACTTGGACGATGGAGCAGACTTGTAAATATGAACAATAGAATAGTTAATAAACGCATTTTAACTGATCAGAACATTTTAAAAACGTACCATTTAAGAATTGTAAGTTTAATGTGCACCAGATTTGTTTGCAACAGAATATTCAGAACGTTTGTAATGTTAATGTGGTTTTACCCAAATTTATCCTTAAGATAGTTTTAGAACAATATGGTAATCAGCTTGCTATATCTTCGACAGAAGCTATTTTACAGAATGCAAGAAACCTAAGATCTTATCGTTTCTTAAAGCGATGTGTGTACATTTTAATAACAGACCGATATAGCAGTGCCTTGCTCAATGTCAATATGGCGTTGTTCCTATTCGGTTAGAGACCGGCCCATTTGAGAATTTGCCGGCGGGTCAACGATTCTGTCTTATATGTGATAAACAATCTGTTAGGATGAAATTCATGTTGTTTATAAATTACCCGTAATATGATGATCTTCGTTTTAAAGTGTTCCAACATAGTCAGTTATATTGTAAAACGTCTATGTTGTTACCTGATTTTCAGAAATTAGTTTTATTATTTATTTAAGCATACTGTTTCTCATAATTCCATAAGTAATGACTTATGTACTTTTATGTTTGTTTATTTTGTTTATTTTGTAAATGTGTGATGTACATACAGTGAGACGTTAATAAAGTGGCAATGTTAGTCTGTCCATTTGCCGATGGTAAATAATTCGATGGTCTAGCGGTGTCGTTAAACAAAAATGTTAACTATGTTTTTAATATTTTGACTTTTACAGTTGAATACATAATGATATTCTTCTCCAATATCAGTATTACACAGTTTTATAGTCCTCGTTTTAAATTCTGTTGTCCTGGCTTAATGTTTAGTTTTCTCGTGATGATGTGAACATTTAGTTGCCGAAACGTTGAAACTGTTACCTTGTGGTTTTCTACAGATATTTATTTATATTATAAGTTATAATTTCTTTTGTTTAACGACATCACTAGAAAACATTGATTTATTAAAAATCATCGACTGTTGGATGTCAAACATATCGTCATTTTGATGCAGTCATAGGGAGGAAACCTGCTACAATTTTTCCCATTAGTAGCAAGGTATCTTTTGTTTGCACCATCCCATATACATGATATCACATACAACGGCCTTTGATATACAAGTCATGGTACATTAGCTGGAATGAGAAATAGCACAATAGGCCCACCGACGGAGATCGATCCCAAACTGATCGCACATCAAACGAGCGCTTTACCACTGGGCTACATCCCGTCCTATTTTTATTATAAAGTTTAGAGCATATTATCTTTAGGAATGTTAAACTATCTGCCTGTTTCGAGTGGTATTTTGACGTATGCAATTTTGTTATCCAGTGTCTATTTTAATAAGATAATCTTGTCAAATAGGTTCCAAAGTAATATTCCGTTTTGAATAATGTATTAAATGGGTCCCTAGAAGAGGTTGTAATATAAAAAAAAAAAACACAAAAAACCTCCAAAACAAACATACAAAAAATAACCCCAACAAAAGCCAACCCTACCCATCGTATATGAAATCAACGTATCATCGAAAATAAAAATTTTAATGAATGTTAGCCACTCACGTGACATCACTACTAATACACTATCATGAAACTAGAGACATGTTTTATGTTCTCGACTGAATGTACGTGGAAAGTGCTATGCAGAACTGACTTTAGAATTAAAACATACCACATTATCCACATCATATAGAGTTATTTCCCATTCCCATCACCCCCCCCCCCCCCCCCCCCCCTTTCCAGGTATTTCGAATACTTTAAAACACTATTCACATATTTTGAATAGAACATTAATAATGACAAATATTCGAATATTCGGACGAACACTAGTAGCTGGTAATACTTACTGAAGGCCAGTCTAATTCATCACTCATATCTGTTCCAGTTTGTGTGACAACCGAATTTCCTGCTTGTTGGATTGTAATTCCAAAAAGTTTACATTTCCCACTGGAATGCTGAAAGCTGCTCGATTTGCACTTGTTGCGGAGCTTGCATTCTGTCGCACATTCTACAATACCAATGTTTTCTATAATGTCTAAAATAAAGGCATTTAAATCTCTGTTCCTTCGTAAAAAGCTGAAGTAGTCTAGATTTGCACAGGTACGTACCGAACCACTGACGAGTAACAAAACATTCAACGAAAAACATAACACAAGTACAACTGTTTTCATCTTGTAGTTGTTTGTCAGGATTCACTTGTTTTAAATATGTCGAAAAACTCATTTACCTGATTCTTTAAACATGAAAGAAAATGTAGATAGACTGCATCATATATTGTTTTAAATATTTTTTTAAAATCAGGAAAACAGTTATTTAATGATTTTAAAACACTTTATACTGACGAACATGTCTTGATCCATAACAACTGTCGATCTTTCGTTTTGTCTTTCTTTTTGTAAAAGCAAAAGCCAATATCTTCAAAGTAATCAATGATCTATATGGCAGTGTATTAAATATTAATGGAACGTAATTGACTTGGAACAGATTGACGTCAGTGGGGCAGGATGAAACGGGTGATGGAACACGATTCTACCAGTCAGTCCCTGAAAAAACACAATTATATGTGGAATGGAAACATCAGGCTCAAAGTCCAACAAACTGAAATTCATAATCTCCAGCAACAAGGTAATGGTAACAACTCTTCTGAAAGAAGAATGGAACGTTTATTTAACGACACCTCAACACAATCTAAACTACAGCTACCTTTTATATGTACCATTCCGGTTCGGTCCCACAGACAGGGTAGCATATACCACAGCATTTGATATACCAATGGTGGGGCACTGGCTGGAACCACAAATAGACAAATGGGATCACCGATGGGATCGATCGCTGACCGACCGCGATGTATACACGACGATACTGGGCCGGAATGAATCACAGAGAGCAAACTTTTCAAGATAGCTACTAGCTTGTAACACACAATGTTAATAAACCAGTATACAATTCACACGTTTCAGTCTCTGCATCTGGTATAAAACTAATTATGTTAGCTTAAATAACAGTTTACTTCAAATTTAGTGTTTACAAAATAATTATAATGAACTAAACACACTTAGGGGTAATTGCTACATAATTATAATTGCTTGTTAATGATATTTAACGTTATGCATATTAGTATAAAGTAGTGCACACAAGAACAAAAATAAAGAAAACTAACCTCAGGATTTCAAAGATGGGGTGATAAGTTTGAGGTGGGCGGAATTTGGAATAGGAATTTAGTAGTTAGGTCAAAGACTTAAGGCCAAATATGAGATAGCTGATCCATCCTACCATGTCTGGTTAAAAAGTTTAAAGTCTAAAAATAAAATTAGAGTGCTCGGCCGGAAAAAAACCTTTTAAGGTGATTTGAGTAATTAAGATGGACATCCAAAAATAAAGTGCTTCGGGCTGTTAACAAAAAAAAAAAAAAAAAAAAAAAACCCAAATAAATAAATGAAAACCTCATAAATAAATACACTTAAAATTTTGAATGGCGGCCAAAAAGTCCGACTAAGCCCTTACCTGGAGGCAGAAGTCCTTGAAGAGTTTGGCGCCTACGAAGACGAGATGAAGTTATTTCCGTTGAACTGTGGCACACGTTTCCTCCACCTGTGGCCTAGCAGGGTTTTAGCTAGCTATCGCCGGCGATAATGCTGAGAACTCTGCGGACGGTGTTGCCAATGTAATTAAAATTAGCTCCACTGTTACATGTGTATCTCATAGCAGCCCGTTGAAGCTCATGTCCAGTTGACCTTTCATGCGACCAAACAAAACCGTACTTGCAGAATCATGCCAGTGATTTGAAAATAATTTGAAAACATTCTGAATTATCCCGAGGGTATACGACATGTCTCGTGTGAATTACGAATGCATTAAAACATGTTTTATTTTATAAAATAAATAATTTGTAATGTAAAACTGAAGACTGATTTAAATAAATAAATAAATAAATAAATAAATGTACAATTGAAGATTGATAACCCATCCCGTACGTATTGGTATGGTTCGCTGTACTGCGGCCACTAAAATAGACGCCCGATATTTTTAGAATTTGTATGCTCCCAAATAACGTTATAAAAGTCGACGAGTGATTGGTCGATATTTAAATTATTACTTACAGATGAAATGTCACCTTGACATGGGAGTCTACGCAATGTTGTTAGATCTACTGGTAGATGCTGTTAGATCATCTCGGCGCGACATCATCACTAATCCAAGCGTCCCGCTCGTAGCTCCGTGTCGTGCATGCCCACCTCACTGCCGTCGGAGAAGATCTTCAAGGCTCCCTCTATGATGCCTCCCGGCAGTGTGTCCACGTACTTAGAATACTGGTTCTTGATCTTGCTCACGGCGAGATTCCAGGCGACGAAATCCCTGCCTCGGGCGGAGGCGGAGGCCGTGCGTTGGCTGGCTGGTCACTCGGCGGAGTGACGGCCGTCCGTTTTGCAACATCAACATCCTTATTCGTCTCAACGGAGTTCCCCGGGGGTGGTGGTCTTGATGTGGACGAACGTGAAGGTGTTGGAACGGGAGACGCCGGCCGTGGAGTCTCGCACATGACGATGTATAACTCTGGCGTCGGCTCATCAGGCTACACTGGCTAGGTTGCCTCAGCTGGCTTATCGGGTTGCGTTGGGACCGGCGACGCAGATGGGACCGCCGCCAGCTTTGCGCCACCCCCCCCCCCCCCCCTACGTGCCGCACGTTTCCTCCTCCTCGATCCTCTTCCCTTCTTCTTCTGTTGTATCGGTCGCCAACACCAAAATCACTACAGGCTGACCTAGGTACGGGACTCGGATACCAGTCGAACAGCATGGGATTTTTAATCCAGATTATATCAACACCCAGAGTGAGTGCTCTGTGCTGGGGTGGGTATGGCAAGTTAAACACTTGAGCCACGATCCATAACTGGTTCAACGGCCATGGTTTGTGCGATCCTGCCTGTGGAATAAAGTTTTAAAAGATCCCTTGCTGCCTGTCGGAAAAAAGAGTAGCCTGTGTGGCGACAGCGGGTTAGCATAAAAAACACTAAAATGACCATATGGATACACCTCCATCTAGCCGATGTTAAGTTAAACCGAAAATCAATGTGCTCTAGTGACGTCGTTAAATAAACAAACTTTACTTTTTCCTTCTTTGATCGGGTCGCCATACACCAAAATCACGGTTGCCTGTGACCTGGTAGGTACGGGTTCGGTACCCAGTCAGCATGCATACCATATCAACACCCAGGTGTGTGCTGGGGATGGCTCAATGGGTGGGTGGGGGGGGGGGGCACCAGTCAGTGATCGAGCACGGTTCGACAAAGGCCATGGTTTGTTCGATCAAACTCGGGGAAGTTTTTAAAACTTGAGGCATATGTGTCTGTGTACCCATGTAGTGGCGACAGCGGGTTTCCTCTCTAAATCTACCATGTGATTACATATGTCATCGCCGTTTTACCCGTCGACCAAAAACCAATCGAATAACGACGAACCAATAGACATCTTTCACAATCCCATTGCGCATGTGCGCGAAGAGTAACGTCCCTTGCCGAATTAAGACAGTATACAGCTTTGGTGGTGGTGGTGGTGGTGGTGGGGGGGGGGGGGGGCACGATCGACAGTTGTCATGAGCGTCGTCAATCGCCTCGTAGCTTCTCTAGCGACAAGCGAACATATTTCGTATCAGATGGTAAAATGGGTGCGATAAACTGTCTGCTAGATTTTACATGGGAATGGTATAATATCAAAAGCAGTGAAATATTAATCTTGGACGAAGTCTCTGGAGCCGCCTGGCATAGGTTTTAACAACGCAGTATTAAAAGGTGCATACCATAAAATTAACTTTAAGGGTTTTAACAACGCAAAATTAAAATATCCATACAATAAAAAAATTAACTTAAGTGGAATGTGTTTACTACTTTTAACAATTAAAATTATACTTAAATATGCACGTGGATTTTTAATTATCCACATGTATCAGTATTTAAAATTTAACAAAATATGTCTCCCCTTCCTCATAAAAAAAAAACAAAAACCCGTACCTCACATAGACCTTTATCACAGCTCTATTTTCCCCTTGTCGTTTCATTAAAAAGACAGCCCTACAACTACTAATCAATGCTACATGTATGTCTGTCCACAAATTATTTATTTTATTTTATTTTATTTTATTTTATTTTTACTATCAATTATATCAGATATACATACAACTTCAGTTGAAATAATATCTGATATTTACTTAGTATCTATATGAATATGTAAAAATTATGTATATTTATACCCCAATTCCGGTCTCGTTGCCATGGTTTCTTTTGTTAAAAGTGCAGGTGTATTTTCCGATACAGTTACACTTTTCCTCCAAAAGTGTAGATATATTACAATACACCTACACTTTTGGAGAAAACGTGTAGGTGTATCGTGATACAGCTACACATTTCATTTAACTACACCTGTAGTTTGAAAAAAAATAATTATGGATAATAGAATGAATTTTTATTGTCATCACTTACATTGAAATCCGGAAGGTATTTCCGTTGTTTCTCTTTTATTTGATGAGCACGTGTTCACATTTGGAGAATCGCACAACTGCGCGACCGTTACTAACACTTTCCCTCACGTTCACACTTGCGATGTTCGGTTGCAACGCATTGTCTTTTAAATCCTTCAACACTTGACTTACTCTTTAGGTATCCATATTGGGGGAATGTAGACGAATTTTTCCCTTGTACACGTCCAGCTGTCATAACAAACATACACCATACACCACCACGTGTTCTTGGACGTGTTTGCGGGAATCGGTAGCTTAACTGTCTCCAAAAATATTTCTCCTCCTGCAATATTCTTGATTGTCCAAATTAAAATGCACAGAAAATTAAGTCCCATTTAACTAAAACAAAATATCCATCCTGCTGGCTTATTTTCAGACACACGACCATCGTTCACAATTCGCCGTTACAAAATAAGACAAAAATGGTCTTGCATGGTAACATCATTTGCATACAACAAAGTTCAAACTATGTTTTCGTAATATTTCAACCAATAGAACCAGCAATCTACAGAAATTAGTTTGCAGGATGACATCATTTGAATATACTACAGTTCAAATTACATGTATGTTTTTGTAATATTTCAACCAATAGAAAGAGCCATCCAATTACACTTGCGCACTTATTGACAATAGTTCCTTTGAGATATTTACAGCACGATACGTCTATTAAAATCATGCAATGTGCCGAGCTATAGTCAGTGTGGTATGGATGTTAACTACCCCCCCCCCCCCCCCCCCCCACACACACACACACACACCCACACCCATAAAGTAAATTCCCCAAACTTAAGAAAAATCACTAAATATTATTTCTAGTTCTACATATCTTAAAACGTTTTGTTGTTTTTTTGTTTGTTTGTTTGTTTGGGGTTTTTTTGTTGTTGTTTTTTTATTTGTTTTTTTTGTTGCTCTTTTTGGGGGGGGGGGACGATCTAAATATAAATATGTTCTCGGAAATATCATTTTAGTACTTAATTCTCCATACTATTCCCATCCCGAGAAACAAACTCCGTCCCTGAGTTTTAATATATTCCGATACCAGTACAGACCTAACACACGCTGATAAAACTGCCTCAAACTGCATTTGCACGTGCGACACGAACTACTGAAATAGACCGCTTCATTGCTCCAGAACAAAATGTGAGGTTCACGACGTCTGGTCCCCGTTATTTTCGTTTCACTGTTTACTACTTTCTAGTTATTGATTTGATTTACCATAGAACTAATATAATAATTCACTCGACCTTAAGTAGGGTATAAGTCAGTTATACCCACACTTACTCGGTGTATCAGTGAATATCCCAACAGTTTTGGTCGTGAGAACCTCTTCAGCTTCTCCTCGGAGGCCTAACGAACGAACACAAGTGTAGGGATATTCACCGATAAACCTCGTAAAGTGTGGGTGTAACTATTACGTATATGTATGTGTATGTGTATGTGTATATATGTATGTATACGCAGGTCTGTTTTTGCGAGGTCTCGCGTGAGTTCACGGGTAGCGTCCACGAGTTGCTCCGCGACACGGACATGTTCAGTGAAACGTGAAAGAGGTAATTATAATTGTGTTACAGGTTAACTTTTAGCGTCATTTCGATATAAAATGCCTTTCTACGTAATACGTAATGGACGCAGATAAACAATGGTGTCTTGTTTCAAAAATGTTCCTTTCGCGAAATTGTCATTTAAATGAATAAATAGTTTTATTTCTCGACGCACTCAACACATGGACTATATTACGCTTATACAGCGTCAGACAATGGTTAAGGACCACTTTCTTTTTGCTTCATATATTCCTGTCGCCACTACATGGGCTACTTAATACCCATTGCAGCAAGGGATGTTTGTCATTAACGCGTACCCACATCTGGTATTCACTCTACGAACACCAAGGACAAATGTTGAACCAGTTATGAATCAAAACGTGGTAAGGTAGTTTACTATAACCCATGTGTGCCTTGCGGAGACTCACTCAGGGTTTGGAGAGGTATCTGGAGAGAAAGATGCCTCGACTGAGATACGAACCCAGTAGAGACCAGCCTGTAGACCGAGAGAGAGCCACGACGAGAGACCGAGGCCGGTCATTCATTTTAAAGAAGAATAGCTGTATGTCGCTCGCTCGCTGACATCCAATATCCGATCATAAATACATCAATATCTGTCATTAAACATGATAATCATCTCTCTCTCTCTTTGTCTCTTTGATCTCTCTCTCTCTCTCTCCACTCTCATCTGCCTGCTACACGGTGTAGAGATTTTCGCCTTTTTCAATTGTCAATACTAGTTTGTATTTCTGCAAATAAACTTGCAAGCTAAACTGGTTACACACCACACTAAATACTCCATGCAATCCAATACAATATTTTATGTATTGTTTATATTTTCTAAAAAAAAAAGTAGCTCGAACTGGTCATGTGCTACCAATTTGAGGGAGTGCTCTCAACTGACAAGTACCTTGCAAGAAAAATAAACAGATCGGCCACAACATTTTTCAGTTAACAGCCCTTATGCCAGAGCACCGCCGCGTGTAGCTGTTATACAAGTGACACTATGCCACCTGCACAGTAGTTATCAGTTGTTACTGCATATAACAAAGAACTTCAAATCAATGGATTGTCTAAATACTACAGATGCCATCCTACATGTAAATATGAAAGAAAGATTTCAAAAAGCATATCAGAATTTTGTAGTATTTTTTCTATGAGGAACTATTTTCTAAACTGTACTATATTAAGCTGATACAGCAAGTAACGACACAACAGCGTTTCTTTTTTGCTTCATATGTTCCTTTTCTGCCACAATTTAATACCTGACAATACGCATGCTTGTCATTAACGGCGTACCCATATCTGGTATTCACTCTACGAACACCAAGGACAAATACAAACAAACAATTAATCAAAACGTGTTACGGTAGTACTATTACAAATGTGTGTTGTTCGAAATGGTCAAATGTCTGACATCCAATTTCCGATCATAAATACATCAATATTGTCATTAAGCAAAACAAACTTTAACTGATTGATATGATAATTATTACCTTAAAATTGGTCTCTTTGATTGGTCTCAGAGTCCATCTCCCCTTGGAATTCATGCCTTTCTGTCATTGTAATAATATTTTGGAACTGCAACTAAATTGGCATATTAAATATTATTCTTGTTTAGAATACCCGTGTCTGTATATTTTAGTATTGTTTTGTCTTTCTAATATTTGTTGTAGCTGGAACTGGATATTAGCTCGCAATAATGTCGTATGTAGGAAGAAATAAAAACTATATTTTAGGAAATAAAATGAAGGTTTAGTTACTACAAATATTAAGAATACCAAAAAAAAAAGAAGAAGAAGAGAAAACATTATATATAGAGAAACTGCTATTTAAAACAAGAAAGTGTATTTAATATGTAATTATAGTGAATAAAGGCGATATACTCATATCAGACGGAAACATTCTACGAAAATCAGCAAACTCAGCAGAGTCTATTTAAGCATCACACATGCGCGGCTTATTTGGGATCGAACCCCGTCGGTGTGCCATGTGTCAGATTAACATAATCTTAAGTGTAATATTTTCCTATTTGGTGAACCAAGCCTTAGTTTCCTAGAAAATAAAGTTATACTCAAATCTGTCCAGAACCTTATTATGAATGGCAAAGATTTTGAGAGTAATTAACCAGTCACATTCGTTCTCTCTCGTGTGACATCTAATTGTAAATAAAACCTGACTGATTGCATTTCGCATGCGCTTCATCAACTGGTTTCCTATCAGTTAACACCTTGATGCACACGTTTTCAAGTAGTTTGTAGCCATCTTCGTTTGGGTAGTGACCTTCAAATATATTATATGTTTAATTATTATTTACATTATTTTTAAAACGAACATTATCAAAATGCATTAATCCCCACACACACCTAAGAAAAAAAGAAGAGAAAAAAAGAAAGAAAACCAACCACCCCAAAAACCACCACCACCACCACCACCACCAACAACAACAACAACAAACCAACGAAACAGAAACAAAACAAAACAAAACAAAACAAAATAATAATAAATAAACAATAACAACCAACCCCGAAACTAAAGAACAATACAACAAGAACGTTCATCAAAACATACAAACGAAACACAACAAGAACTAAATTGAAGAAGAAGAAGAAGAAAACAATCCACGAAAAAAAAAAAGTTAACCTTAAAAAATGAAACAAATTTACATTCATTTTGGTAATTCGATTTATTTGATTTTCGAATATGGCGATTTAATAATGAAATATATTCGCTATATTGGAAATTAATTCGCATTTGATATTTTTTGGAACGATAGTTTAAACCACAGTTAATGTTCGATTAACAATGAAGTCTGGCTTCAAATCAGCAATCCTGACGTTCTGTCGAAGATATGACAAATATAGAACTATGTAGTTTTAAATATGTTTCAAATCAGATCTTCCATTAGGAAATGACCACCCATCATAAATATCGATACCGAATGCGTTAAGCTGCTGAAACATATATGTTAACAATGGTTAGATTGGTTGAACAAAAGATCACCAAGATTCAGAACAGCATCATCTTTAGTCGGACCCATTTTGCATTTAATTTCAACCTATTATCGTGTTTATATACAATTGAGGTTCAAGCACGATGTCCTAGGCACACACATCAGTTATCTGGGATGTCTGTCCAGGAGAATGAGTTATTTGTTAGTTGGTTAGTGAGAGAGACGAGGGTGTAGTGGCCTTACACCTACCCATTAAGCCCTTAAGAGCTTGCTCTGGGTTGGATCCGGTACCGGGTTGCGAACCCTGTACCTACCAGCCTGTAGTTCGATGGCTTAACCACTGCGCCATATATATATAACCATTGGTAAATCTAAGTAACTATTTTGTGCATACAAAAGGAAAGGAACTAAGATGCAATGTAAAACTTACCACGTTCACATTTCAAGTCAGACCACGTTCAGTTTGGGAGACAGGTTCTGTTACCTACTGGGTGGAAGTTAAAATCACAAGTGTAGGACAGACGACTTCCGATTTTGGTCGTCTAGTAGGTTGGGCGTTGGCAACAGTTGGTGGGCTTGGACAGTCTGTAAGATAAATACAATCAGAAGAGTGGCTAAGTTCGGTGGTGCAAAACCTATTTCTTATCTTAAATATCGAACATCATTAAAATATTTTAGACGGTGGGCCGCCTGTTTTATGTTCGGCTGATTAAAAAATAAAAAAATAAAAACACATTGTATTGCATAACAACAAATGGATAGGACCAACGCTTGCTAACTTACTCTGTATACACGTATGTGGTTTAAACAATACTTATTCCCAATTATAATGTTGGCCAACAGGCAAAATGCCTATATCAAAGCCTCTCGCTACAATTTGAAAATATAATACAGGTTTACGAAAGATGCCAGACCATTGGTAAATCCCATGATTCCAGATCTTAAAGGCATATTACCACCGGCAAGTTCACAAATCTGTTCGCAACCCAGGTCTACCAAGGATTATAAAAAAAGTAACCTTGATTACAACTGGGATGGAAGAAAAGGTGGTTATTTCTATAGTCATGTTATAACCCCCGGGGGTAGGGGAGGGGTTATATGCCTTTAAGAGTGGGAAACAAAGTATAAAATATAAATCATACATTTTAGATATGCTAGCAGTTATGTGCAAACAAGTAGTTGTGTGACCACCCAGTTACTATAAACCAATTACTATACACGTATTTGAGAACAATTGTACATACCTGTATACAACAAAACGCAAACACAAAAACAGACTGCACCACCCTCTCTGCATTTTTAATATATATATATATACACACACACACACACACACACACACACACACACACACACACAGAGAGACACCACGTAACACAGGTGAATGTTAAATGCACATTGTAAATATTGTCTTGTCTCGTGCTTATGATAATCACTAATTGATAACACGATAATACGTTTCAATCAAAGACTGTCATGTAAATTGCCTGGTTATTGTGAAAGAAAAAAAAAAATGCTGCAGATTAGCTTTCGTTTCCCGAGAATCACCCTACACTTAACTATAGCTACGACCATCTACTTAACATATCACAACATGTGTTACTAAGAAACTCAATTCTAGAGTTTAGCTATCGTATTCCGTGAATCAACACTACACTTGACTATAGCTACGACCATCTACTTAAACTATCACAACACGTGTTGTTAAGAAGCCCAATTCTAGAGTTTAGGTTTCGTGTTCCGTGAATCAACACTACGCTTGACTATAGCTACGGTCATCTACTTAAAATATCACAACACGTGTTGCTAAGAAAACCATTATGTTCAGAACATACTGGATTTCGTAAAAACAAAAACAAAACATAGAAATCACCCCACCCCACTCCAAAATAAACCCCACAACGACACCATTACCAACAGCAACCTTATGTTGTAATCATGTGTGTGTGTGTATGAGGTGTGTGTGTGTGGGGGGGGGGGGGGTGAGGTAGGGGTTGCATGGGGACCCTGTGTAGTCCATGGCCTTTCTTGTTAACGCACGTATAAGTGGTGAGGTGTGTTATTTGAAAGATATACAATGCCTGTAATATATCATAAATAGCAGTTATTACCAGGGTATGTTTGGGTATCGTGAATATCTTATATTAGGAATAAAAATGGTATTCCTACTATATGATATTGACGATACCGAAAGAGATGAGGATAATAACTTATTTATCATATATAATAATATAAAGCCTAATACAAGGTGTTTTTGTAAACTGTATACGCAACTTTAATTCCAGTCATTCATTACTCGATATTCAAATGGCGTAAGACTATGTGACGCAGTGTCGTCATGGATGGAAATGACGTTAAATTTGGCTAACGTCATTTTGGATATCGTTACATAAAAATAAACTAGTAATAAATGTTTTTTTTTGTTTCTTAACAGAACGCTGAAAAGTGTTCTGTTTAAAATTGCTATTGAACTGTTTTTGTTTCATGACTATGGGGTGTCACTATAGTACGTTTGATTAAATGTCAATAAACGTAGTGTCGTGATCTCAATTAATTGATGTAAAGTTATCAAATTCTGAAAGTAAGTGATCTGAAAAATAGTACGTTTTATTTACATTGAGTATGCCATCTGATTTAATAATAAAATCCTATATCATCCATTCTGCTTCAGTCAACCAGTAGAAAGATGCCAGAAAGCTGTGCTAGAAAAACCGTCTAGCACACGTCCCCTAGACGGTAATGCGCCCTTTTCGTTGTTCAATTCATTTCATTTCAACTTATTTTAGTGATTATATCCAAGTCTTGCGAGAGTGGCAATCCTCCTATAGACCGTGCAGGAAGGACAAAATTGTCTTGTGTCGTGCCCGCATCGGTCATACTTACTTGACCCATTCATTTATTTTAGAGAAAGCTCCTCCACCTCAGTGTGAGCACTGTCAGTGTACTCTGATCGTGCGCCACGTTTTGGTGGAGTGTACTCAGCTCAAGGAAACTAGAAAATATATATTTGGACAACGATCCGTGACGGAAACATTTCGATTCCATCCAAAATTTATTTTACAATTTTTACGTGATACTGGATTTTATTCTAAATTTTAATTGTATCTATCTATGATATTTGTATTTTTGCAGTTCTTTACACTGTGTTTTTATTTAACTGTTGCATTTTTAACTTGATGATGTTCATAATTTATTGTTTACATTTACCATAGTTTGACACCCAACAGCCGATGTATTTTTCGTGCTGGGGTATCGTTAAACATTCATTCATTAATTTATTTGAGTATATCCAATTACGGTTCAAACTCGCTGTCCTGGGCACACACCTCAGCTATCTGGGCTGTCTGTTTAATACAGTGGTTTAGTTGTTACTGGTTATTGAGGGAGAAGAGAATGTTGTTAAAACTCGTTCTGGGTGGGAGCCGGTAACAGGTTGCGGACCCTGTACCTCCAGCCTTATGTCCTGTGGCTTAACCAAGACAACACCGAGGCCCGCCATTGGCTGATTGGTCCCGTCGTTTAGTAAGCAGATTGTCGTTGCTACCTCTTGACTTCGTTATTCTCTAAGTAAAGGTAGTACTTGACGTCATGTAATATGTAACACTGCATGCATTTCTTTAGTGATGTAACATATATCAGCTGAGAGAACGAGTGACGTCATGATACAAAATTAAAATGCAGTGAATGCTATATTAAGTATACTAAAATTATAAGAATCATAGAACTAGAAAATAGTTCTGACACTCGTCCTTTTGTAGATGTTTTTTCTGACACACGTCTCAAGAAAAATCAATCCTTGGAGCTCTCTAAAGCTCTCACCAGGGATCGATTTGTTTTTTAGATTCCTGTCAGAAAAAAAAACCCATCTACAAAAAGACTCGTGCTAGAAACTATTAATCTCGAACTGTGTTATCTCGTCAGCTCAGAGCTGGGTATCTCGAACTCAAGAAACTACCAATCGACACATCGCATGTGTACTTACGTGTACTCGTGCCCACGACCAATATTCCAAACAGCATAATATAGTTATCCCCATCAAACTACAACAATCTAGAATCGTCATTGCACTTACATGCTTTGACACATTTCTTTGAGTATCTGCTCTGCGGTTCACAAACTTCGTTGATGGAACAGGCGTGGTTTTCACAAGTACCGGCTATTCTCTGTCAGAAAGAACAACTACCACTTGAAGACCAAACGTACGTGATTTAAGGACAACAGTCGTTCTCAATGTTAAATAGTGTGCTATTTATATTACATTTATTAGGGTATATATTGATAATTCCAATAAATAATCTAAATAAATAAAAAGTGTGAAGGAGAAACATCAATTCACAAGACTGTATCATTTATAATAAGACGTAGCCCAGTGGTAAGGCCTTGCTTGATGTGAGTCGGTTAAGGATTCATACCCGTGGGTGGACTCATCGGACCATTTCTCGATACAGCCTCGATGGCCATGATATGTGCTATCCTGTCTGTGGAATGGCTCATCGATAATATATTTTGCTACCAATGGCAAAACGTAGCAGGTGTCCTCTGTAAGAGTATATGTCGAAATTATCAATTGTTTGACACCCAATATGTGTAAAAAATAACAGGTCATTAAATGGAGAGAAACCCAAAGTTGTGTATTTTCGAACCCCGTCTATATTTAGATCAAATTATTGTCGTAAATGTGGCGATGTGGTTTTAAACACTGTAGATAAATATACTTATTTGAGATTTATCCTAGATGAGATTGTAGACTTTTAAGGGACAGACACTAGTGTTTAAACACTACAGCATATGTTTCACTATTAGAGCCATTTATGATCACTGAAATGAAACATTACTTATATATTATTGTTTAGATTATCCATTTCCGTAAAACGGAAGTGTTTCTGGCCATCCTGGTATTTCTAATACCACAAAAGAGAGTACATTTCATATTTTTTAAACGCACGTGCGTATGAGAAGTAGCAGTTTATTGATTCCAGTTATTGTCCATTTTTACGGATATTTCCCGTTTTAACGTCACATATCTGTACATTAAAGTTACAGTGTCTGGCTACCATATAATAATATCATGCACAAATATGAAATACAAGTTCAACTGCACTTTTAAAAAAATCGTGTGTGTTCGCTATGAACGGAGAACGTCAACAATATACGCTCGATTCGTCGCCTGTGCGGCCATTTCTCGGCAAACCACAAAGGACAGCCTGTTGTCAATTTCAGTTAACAGGTGCGTTTGCGGATTTGAAATTGTTGGGTTCGTCTAAAAAAAATTAAATGAAAATTCTTGCGCTGTACAAAGAACGCTCGGTTGAGGGTACGTACTATTCTTTCGTTAAAACCGGTTTTGATCTTGACAACGTACTATCAACAATCGTACCTTCCTATTTAAGAACTAATATTTTATAAAGTGTTAGTAGAACTTTCGAAGTTTAGTTTGTATAACACATTGATCATGTATGTATTTTAAATACAATATACTAAAGTAGAAAATGACCGTTTTCCCTTTTTAATTCTACGTGTGGTAAAATCGACACATTCAAATAAATAGTATTTCGTTTGGAAAGGGTAAAGTTAGTTTGTTTTGTTTAACGGCATGGGGATCGATCCTAGACCGACAGCGCATTAAAGAACCCCACCATATTTTTAGGTCTAAGTAATGAATAGAAATAACATATAGTCTTCATAAATGTTACGTATATCTTCCTCTACTCCTAGAGCGTTACGTAATTATTAACACCACCTTACATGTAACGCGTATGCCAACCGCTGGTCACTGTCAAAATTTCAAGGCAAATCCCCCACCGACCCCTGAAAAGGTATTGTACCATACCTCTATGGATATAAATACATTTTGGAGGTATGAGACGACCTCTCAATCAAGACAGTTAAATTTGTTCAAAATCACGCGAGAAGCTCAGCGCCTGCGCAAATCGCGTACATTCCCAGTTCTACTGGCGTCCCGCTAATTGAAGAAAAACAAGCTGGCCATTGGGTTTGCAGTTGACCTAGGTAATGTAGATAAGCGAGCATTGCGAAACAATCGCGATGTGGTGGGCCTTTTATGTACCAAACAGAACTGGATCATCTATTCTAAATGCTTAAATAATAAAAATATTCCAGAGACTGCACCTTTAACTAAACTTAATGTCCATGTTTAGGGTGTACACTACCAAATCAAATCCCATAGACGACAATAGTAACATATACGGCTAAAACTCCTACCTGCAACGTATCAACCGACATAAACGCCACGGATATAAATACTACCACCCCTTGCGCTTAAAGTGAATCAGAAAAAAATGGGGGTCAAGCTGCTCGTTTCTGGGATAACGGGTAGCGTCTATGACTACCCTAGTTTCGCACAAAATTTGAGTACTTTTTTTTACAGGTACCCCATACATGTTTCAAGCACACGGCTACTTGACACATTGGTACTAGATGAAATAAAATTGCACATTTATTTTACCCAGATGAAACTATTATTTTTTACAACCAACACACTCACATTTATAACCAATCACAGGACTTGTGGTGTTCACTTCTCTATCAAAAGTTCGGTGCACCTCGAACTTTGACCCAGCCGGAAGTTATTTGGTATCGTACTACCTATACTGATAACATACATTTTTCAAAAAGTGTCCAGCTATGTGTCTTTATGACAACCAGGATCTGGTGTATTCTGACATAAACTGACAACCTCACTGAAACTGTTGTTTCTACAGTGCAACCTAATATAATGTACCCCTCAAAAAGCATAATATTGCATATAGTTTTGTACAAATGCAATATGTCATATTAAACAACAAAATGTTTTAAAATAAAACTCCTGAAGATATTTACTTTCAGTTGGGTGTGTGTACTCAGGTATATATGTAGAGACAACAAAGATAGTCAGAGTACCTCTACCCCTTTAAAGAATTCCATTAAAACACATGCATTTGATTGACCCCTAGATTATGAAGACCTTAACAGGCACATCAAAGAAATATCAGTATTAAAAAAATACACTGTCTGAGGAAGGAAACACAAACATGACTGTACCTGTATGAAGTAATGACTTAATGTCCTGAACATTAGTGTTGGGGGGAAATCCTGTATGCTGGGTGTGGGTGTCTTCAAGTTACCAGGTGTAGGAATTTCAAATCCATCGGCCATGCTGATTTTCATAATGAACTATCAAAGCCAATGGCAGCCACCAATATTCCTGACTATATTTTATTTATAGCCTACTGTAGTTGGAGGTTTTAATAGTTGTGATATCTGGAATAATCATGCAGCTTTAACACATTTATTTTTTATTAATTACCGAAAAAAACTATTTTTAAATGACAAAATTACCCGAACATCTATTTTCTTGCATTATTTTCTAATCCGGATGAATACAATATGTACATTAGATGTATTCCTACAATCTGTAATCCAGCATTTTATTTAGCTAGTAACATTAGGTAATACAGCTTTAACAATAAAATAAATTATCAACTTAATCCAAGGCAGATAATCAAATCTGAAAAAATTGGTTCTGAATCTAGTATAAACTCAAAATGCTTTTCATGAGAGCTAACTAAGTGATTATTAAGAAACAAAAATGATCTGGAGATCTAAGTATATGTTTAACAACCTTATTGTTATGTACAAATAAGAACAGAAGGCACAATAGTGACAACAAATTTAATTATGTTTTTGGTAAAGTTTTTCTTCAAATTTACTTTAAATTTTGCATAAAACTACAAATTTGTCTAAAATATAACTTAGCACCCTATAAATATGTCAAAATGACAATAAAAATCAACTTCTTTACAAATTTGAGTTTTCAGAATTTCATACATAAAAAATTAACAATGTTAATGGAAACTAAAGACATTAACCCACTATTGGCACATGCTATTTTTAATATAAAAATAAATTGCTATTAAAATCTTAGTTCAGGTTGCCTATATATAATACCATATTTAAGAGCAGTTGTATATGGCAAGTCAAATACCATGTAAAAAGAAATTATTGAAATCTTTACAGTATGAATTATAGGCCAAAACCAACTTTTCTTCACTGCCAACTTTGATTCAAACTCCATTCAGAGCCATGTACAGAGATTATTGTCAAGGTCAAGGTCATTGTGAACTTGCATGATCGAGTGATGGCTAATTAATCAACCAGTATAGTTTAATTAAATAAAATGACAAAATCATAATATTTTTTATTATGCACTGAATATGTGCTATAGGGTGTACACTACCAAATCAAATCCCATAGACGACAATAGTAACATATACGGCTAAAACTCCTACCTGCAACGTATCAACCGACATAAACGCCACGGATATAAATACTACCACCCCTTGCGCTTAAAGTGAATCAGAAAAAAATGGGGGTCAAGCTGCTCGTTTCTGAGATAACGGGTAGCGTCTATGACTATCCTAGTTTCGCACAAAATTTGAGTACTTTTTTTTACAGGTACCCCATACATGTTTCAAGCACAAGGCTACTTGACACATTGGTACTAGATGAAATAAAATTGCACATTTATTTTACCCAGATGAAACTATTATTTTTTACAACCAACACACTCACATTTATAACCAATCACAGGACTTGTGGTGTTCACTTCTCTATCAAAAGTTCGGTGCACCTCGAACTTTGACCCAGCCGGAAGTTATTTGGTATCGTACTACCTTTACGAGTTAAAGTAGGCTGTGCGCCTTTAACGTAACTGCTAAAGCGTTTGCGCAATCTGGAAGAAGAGCGTTGAGGCTTCTTATGGCCAAACGTAAGACTATGGGTGGTAAGTCATATAACGTTTTCCGTAAATTATACTACTCAATCGTTTTTCCCATTATTATTTAAGGAGCTGATATATAGGGTACCAAGGAGTGTTCTGTTATTAACACAGTACAAAACAGCGCTTGTAGCGTTTTCTTGGTGATGGGGACAAATAGCCCCAATGCAGCTGTAAATGGTGATACGGGGCGGATACCAATGAATGTGTCTTCCTAGAAGGCTGTACCTGGACGATGGAGCAGAGTTGTAAATATGAACAATAGAAGAGTACGTTTATCTGTCAGAACATTTTAAAAACGTACGATTTAAGAATTGGTTTTCAAAGTGCACCAGGTTTGTTTGCAACAGCATATTCAGAACTTTTGCAATGTTAATGCAATTTTACCCAAATTTAGTCCTAAGAGTTTTAGAACAGTATGGTGATCAGCTTCCAATGTCTTCGGTAGAAGTTATTTTACAGAATGCAGGACACCTAAGATCTTATCTTTTGTTAAAGAATAGTTACTGTATTGAGCGATATGTATACATATTAATACCAGGCCGATGTTAGAGTGCCTTTGCGCAATTTCGATGTGGTGTTGCTCCTATTCGATTAGAGACCGGCCGATTTGAGAATTTGCCGGAGGATCAACGATTCAGTCTTGTATATGTGATAGCCAATCTGTTGAGGATGAAATTCATGTTATTGATAAATTGCCCATTATATGTAGATCTTCTTTTCGATTTGAGTGAGACAAAGCTCTGTTCTGTTCTGTTCCAACATGCTCAGTTATATTGAAAAATGCTTATGGTGTTACCTGATTTTGAAAAGGTATGTAGTTTAATGTTAGAGCCTAACCTTGCATTAGTTAGGTCGTATTACACAGTTTTATACTCCGTATTTAAAATTATGTTATCCTCTTTTAATGTTTAGTTTTCTTCTGATGATGTCAACATTTATTTACCGAAACGTGGAGACGTTTACCTTGTTGTTTGTTTTTATACATGACTTATTTTTATTATAAGTCTAGAGTACATTATTTATTAATCATCGGCAATTGGATGTCAAACTTGTGGTCATTTTGACGCAGTCATAGAGAGGAAACCCGCTATTTCCATTAGTAGCACGGTATTTTTATATGAGCCATGCCACAAACAGGATAGCACATATCACGGCCTTTGATATACCAGTCGTGGTGCACTGGCTGGAACGTGAAATAGCCTAATGGGCCCACCGACGGACATCGATCCCAAACCGACCGCGCATCAAGCGAGCGCTTTACCACTGTGCTACGTCCCGCCCTATTTATATTATAAAGTTTAGAGCATATTTTCCTTAGGGATGTTAAACTATCTGCCTGTTTCGAGTGGTAATTTGACGTATGTAATTTAGTTACCCAGTGTCTATTTTAATAAGATAATCTTGTCAAATACGTTTCGAAGTAATATTCCGTTTTGCATTGCCAAAACATTTACATTTCCCACTGGGATGTTGAAAGCTGCTTGATCTGCACTTGTTGCGGAGCTTGCATTCAGCCGCACATTCTACAATTCCAATGTTTTCTATAACGTCTATTACAAAGCCCGTTAGGTCTCTGTTCCTTCGTAAAAAGCTGAAGTTGTCTAGATTTGTACAGGTACGTGCTGAACCACTGAAGTGTAACAAAACCTTCACCAAAAAACATAACACAAGAACCACTGTTTTCATCTTGTAATTGTTTGTCTGATTTCTCGTTTTTTGAAATGCTTCAAAAACTAATTCAGGTGGTTCTTTAAACACAAAACAAAATGTATATAGACTACATCATATATTGTTATTAATATTTTTTAAATAAGCCAAACAGATATTTAATGAATTTAAAACATGTTATACTGATAAACGTGTCTTGATTCTTAAGAACGGTCGATAGTCGATAGTCTATAGTTTTAAAGCAATCAATAGTCTATTTGGTAGTTTATTAAATATTAATACGTAATTCACTTGCCACAGGGTGAGGTCAGTGCGGCAAGATAAGGTGGGTGATTAAACCTGACACAACACAAGCATATATGGAGTGGAACCATCAGGCTCAAAGTCGAACAAATTGAAATTTTGTCGCTCCAGGAAATGGTAGCAACTCTTTTGAGAGATGAATGGAACATGTATTTAACGACACCACAACACAATCTAAACTATAGCTAGTTGATGTCTAATATATATATGGTGACACTCGATCGAAAAAAAACGTTTTGTTTAACGACACCACTGGAGTACATTGATATATTAATCATCTGTTTTAACATATAGTCTCAGAGAGGAAACCCGCTGCATGTATCCATTAATAGCAAAGGAACTTTTATAAGCACCATCCCACAGACCAGGTAGTACATACCACAGTCTTAGATATGTCAGTTGTTCGGACTACACAGAGAGATCGAAGGTCTTGACCGGTATTAATTATAAGACAAATAAAGCAATACTAAAACATGGATCACAACTGTTACGTAGCATACATAATATGTACAAATGTGGGCATTTTCTATTTCTTACCGACACACTAAATGAATGCTATTAATTACTCTTATTAAGGTACCACAAGTTTTGTTTATAATTGTACGTTCATTATTACACATATATACATCTTGAATATAACTACATGTATAATACAAATATTAAATAAAACAGCATTACTGCTAAACTAAATAACCTTAATGTATAATTCTTCATACATATTTATATTTAATACTAGCTATAATTTGCAAACCTATAATGGCTTTTTAATGATATTTGACTTGATGCATATTGATATAAAGACGAAACGATAAAGAAAATTAACCTCTGGATTTCAAGGATGACGAATTTTCGGAAAAGGAAAAAAACATGTCTTCTTGCCAGGTGAGATTTCTAAACAGACTAATTTGTTACCTGTTGGGTTAGCCAATAGCAGAGCCCTGGTCGGTGTCAAATAGTGTTATTGCATATTCCCCATATGTCGTTGCGTAACGGCCTGGGAGAAATAAAGTTCTGTTCTGTCAAAGGTCAGTGGTCAACAGTCAAGTACCAGCCCAAGCTACACTTATTGATCAAAAATATAATCCCACTGATTAAACGCAATCCATATGTTCGTGTACAGTGCAGTGCAATGACTTTTAAAAAAAACTACCTTATTACATAATATCTACCGTTTTACCTGTAGACCGAAACCCACTTCATTACAACGCACCAATTATCATCGTGTTACAGGTTAGCTTTTAGCATCATTTCGAGTTGCATTCTAACATTAAGAATGCATTTACATTTAATACCTAATAGACGCAGATAAACAATGCGCTGAGGGGTCTAAAACGTTCCTTTCTTGAAACTATCAATTAAATGAAGATTTATTCTCATTCTCTCTCTCTCTCTCTCTCTCTCTCTCTCTCTCTCTCTCTCTCTCTCTCTCTCTCTCTCTCTCTCTCTCTCTCTCCATACAATTTCCATATCAGAATATATTCTGTGAAAAATACAACACTGTTGAGAGGGCCATGTGACTACTAATCTTAGGCAGTGCTCTCGACTGACAAATACCGAGTAAACAAAATCAACAGGTCGACCACGATTTTTTTCAGTCTGAGCACCGCCTCGTGTTGCTGTTATACAAGTGGCACCATACCACTTGCACAGATGTTATCAGTTATTACTACATATAACAAGCAACTTAAAACCAATTAGTATGTATATACTACAGATGTCAAACTATGTGTAATTATCAAAGAACGATTTCAAAAACCATTTTAAAATTGTGTAGTATGTTTTTACGAGGAACTTGTGTTTCTGACTCTGCACCTCCATACTTATTGTGCCTCAGTTTTTGGCTCAAATACAGCATATTGGAATTCTTCTCAGAATCATGATTAAAAGTTAAAAACTGGATACATATGTTATGTTTGTTTACTGTCAAAGATGTATTATTGCAAAACACATTCGTTTTTCCGAGGTTATGTTATGAGGCTTTCAGCGCCAAATCTCGTAAGACAGGTCATTGTGAAAAATACAGAGGGTGCTTAACTTGTTTCTTTGTGTATATTATGCTGATAAGTTGTAAACACGTAAAGCAATAAAGAACTTGAACTTGATTTGTCAGATTACCATAATCTTAATCGTAATATTTTACTATTTGGTGACCTAAGCCTTAGTCTCCTTGAAAATAATTCTTTACTCAAATCTGTGTCCAGAACTTTATTATAAATAGCACACGCTTTGAGATTAATTAACCAGTCGCATTCGTTGTCTCTGTTGTGATATCTAATTCTAAATATTGTAAAGTGCTTAAAGGTAGTAACCCGTTCATCCTCTGTATCATTTCTTCCTTCGATTTTCCCTCTTTGGTAGTAAATCTGTAACAAGTTATAATCATGTTTTATTTTATTGCTTGTAATATACATTTGTATTCATATTGTAAAGTGTTGGAAGAGGCCTTAGTAGAGGCTAACGTCTGTTTACCAATCCCCAGACAGCTACTGTTTTTGAACGGTAATGCATATTGTTTAAACTAAAATATCGTAATGGAAAACATGTTGAGGGTTTCCTGTGAAGACTGTGTGCCAGAATTACCACGTATTTGAGAAACAACAGCCTGCGGTTAATAGATCAGTAGTGGTGAAGTTAAAACAACAAAACAACACAAACACAACTCGTAGATGCAAGTGCTATATTTCCCTCTGTGTTTAATTTATTCGTGATTGTTTTTGCTTTTAAATCACACAACAGTACGTGCTTAATTAACTCGAAAATATCACAATTCTAATGTTTCTATTAGTGAGTGTAAAAGGTAGCCATGGCTTCCTCTAAAAATCTTAGTAAAACAGAAAAAAATATAGGTAGAATATCTAACAAAACTATTTCTTCAAAAGATGCTAGCAATAACGCTAACGTCATGCTCTTAATCTTTTAAGCTTTCTCAACAGTTTGTTTTCAATGGTAAATGAAATACTATAGTAGTGTGGGAAATAGAATAAAACTGATTTTCGTCGATTATGTCTTTCATATTAAACTGACAGGTAAATATTGTGTAAATATATATTTAATGATACTCTACCTAATTTAGCATTGACTTATTTGGGCTCTCATTGATGTACAAGGTGGTATTTACTCTTGAAAATAAAAGAAAGATGTCAGTAAACAGGTGATTTGTGCTCTTTATTGGAACAGACTATAACACATTTTGATCGACATATGTCAATTTTATTGCCGTTGTAATATGTGAGGGACCGTCTCTAAAGACGGTTTACCCTTATCCCTTTCCAAAACAAAATATTTGTAGACATTTCTAAGTAACTTTTGAGTAAAACCTGTCAAGAACCATTCTGATTGTGTGATCTATTATACCGGTATTAAAGGTGCTATGTATAAAGAAGCTATCGCCAAGTTGCATAATGACAGCTATTGCAAATGATTTGTTTTTAAATTAAATTTTGCTTTACAATTTAAAGAATACAACGTCTACTATACACCTATAAATGATTCTAACAAAATAAGTTTATCTACTAGTAGAAAATACATTTTTATTGGAGAACTTTTTATCACAAACACATGCTCACATATAACTATGATATAGCACCTTTAAGTGGTTGCAAGATTGTGTAAATTTTTAATGTATTTATATTGAATTTATATTCACTAAATATGCTGATAATAATTAATAAGTTATGCTGCAATTCAAAATACTCAGTTAGCTTGCAGTTTTAAATAAAAAAATTGTTTAAGGGTAAATGAAATTGACACATGTAGACCAAAATGTGTTGTAGTCTGTTCCAATAAAGGTCACGAATCAACTGTTTACTGACATATTTGTTTTGATTTCAAGAGTAAACACCACCTTGTACATCAATGAGAGCCCAAACAAGTAAATGCTAAATTAGGCTGAGTATCATTAAATAGATATATATATATATATATCAAATGTTTACCTGTTAGTTTAATATGAACGAAATAGTCGACGAAAATAATTTTTATTCTATTTCCGACACTACTTTAGTAAACAAAAAAATATGTATGCTATTCTGGGTATATTCTTGACATTTCAAAACAATAATCAATCAATAATGTAGTAATTATGCATCCTCCATATATATATATATATATATATATATATATATATATATATATATATATATATATATATATATATATCTTTAAATCTATCGTACAAGCTAGGATATTTGAAATCGCCTGTACGATCAAGAAAAACGTTATCGATTCTGAGCATTATTTGCATAAATATAATTATTTCTGTGCACTTGGTGTCATCAATGTTTTATAGTTCACTGGCTGTCGCCTTCACGGTTAAATACTAATAATCTGAAGCAATACAACAATAAAGACAACAAAAAACAAACAAAAGAACAACAAATGAGGAGAAAAGAGTGAGCCAGGCATATGGCCACCATGCTCAGAATGGTTTATCCCTAGAAACACACGAGCAAAAAGCGAGCCAGGCATATGGCCACCATGCTAAGATTTGTTTAACCCAACAAACACACGAGAAAAGAGTGAGCCAGGCATATGGCCACCATGCTCAGAATTGTTTCACCAAACAAACACACGAGGAAAAAGCAAGCCAGGCTTATGTCCACCATGCTCAGATTTGTTTAACCCAACAAACACGAGAAAATAGCAAGCAAGGCATATGGTCACCATGCTCAGATTTGTTTAACCCAACAAACACACGAGAAAAGAGTGAGCCAGGCATATGGCCACCATGCTCAGAATTGTTTAACCCAACAAATACACGAGGAAAAAAGAGAGCCAGGCATATGACCAGCATGCTCCGATTTGTTTAACCCAACAAACATACGAGAAAAGAGGGAGCCAGGCATATTACCAGCATGCTCAGATTTGTATAACACAACAAACAGATAATCCATTTATATTCTGTGTCATATTACATAAAGTCATAAAACATTAGTTTGTAAACACACAAGGATAATTTTGTACTTCTACCTGTTAAAAGTCTAGCCCAAAAACAAACCATTCTATGAAATACAATCAGGTAAAGAAGTGTTCTTCCAAATTAACCATATAACATATTTACAGGAGTATTCTTTCGAACTGGAGCTAGATATTTTAAAAATTGAATATGAAGTTTTCCTATATTATCGATATTTGCAAAACCCCATATCTCGCACCCATACAACAAATAGACCAACTGAGACGAACAATTGGATTCGGTATTCTATAGATAAACAAAATGCATTACATTTTCTTAGTATTTAAAACATAGTTTTCTGAGCCTGTTCAAATAAGGTTTTCTGACATAAGTTAAATTTATTTGTTTTATGAAGCCAAATGCCAAGATATTTATATTCGTCAACATTTTCAAGGTGAACGTCGTCTATAAACCATTCACTTCTATAGTCCTTTTTGTTTCCACCGAATATCACCACTGTAGTTTTTGTTATGTTGATTTCATGTTTCAAAGTTTTGCAGTAGTCCTTGTATGCGTTTAATAGTTGTTGAAGATCTTCAGATTCTGTTGCTAGTAGAGCGGTATCATCAGTGTACATCATAGTTAGTAAATTAAGACCAAGATCAGAGTATATATATATATATGTATATATATATATATGTATGTATGTATGTATGTATGTATGTATGTATGTATATATGTATATATATATATATATATATATATATATATATATATATATATATATATATATATATATATATATATATATATATATATATATATATATATATATATAAAGCAATATCCAATAAATCCAACTATTCTTTCATATGTTTCGACATATGTGATTTTTACCCGTCCATAACAGAAAATCTCGTGAAACAAGCTCTACAGTTCTCATCCAAATTCGACGATATTTCTAGCGATGAGATGGAAATAATATTACAAGCAAGAAATTCACTGCTATTTAACAACAGCAAAGCGTGGTGCAAAAGAGGCAAACAATCACCGTTTGATGTAACTATGGGTAGTTATGATGGAGCAGAAATTTGCGAAATTGTCGGGCTCTTTCTTCTTTCAGAACTACAAGCCAAATACGGCAACAATATAGGACTACATCGCGACGATGGCCTAGCCGCATTCAATGAGTCACGGAGAACCATAGAGATAATCAAAAAAGATATTTGCAGAATATTTGCAAACCATAAACTCAAGATCACTATAGTCGCCAACAAAAAATCTGTAGATTACTTAGACGTAACTCTAGATCTTGAAAAGAGCTCAGTCAAACCCTATATGAAACCAAACAACACACCTTTATACATCCACAGCAAGAGCAACCACCCTCCAATTTCATCCGCAGTATACCAAAAACAATAAATAAAAGACTTTCTGATATATCTTCGAATGAGTGCATCTTTGAAGAAGCGAAACGCCCATATAAGGAAGCCTTACTCAAGAGCGGATATAACTATAACCTCAAATACACCCCAACAGCAGAAAACAACAGACGCAGAAACAACCACAATAGGAACATCACCTGGTACAACCCACCATATAGCTCCAACGTGAAAACCAACGTAGGTCACCAGTTCCTCAGATTACTCGATGAGTGCTTTCCCAAAAGCTACCCTCTCCACAAAATTATAAGTCGAAACACCGTTAAAATTAGCTATAGCTGCATGCCTAATGTCGGGAAAATAATTTCAGCGCATAACAAAACTCTACTTCAACAACAAAGAGACAAAGACGCCGTTCCCTCCAGAGAATGCAACTGTAGACGAAGAGATGAATGTCCACTTGAGGGTAAATGCTTGCAGAAAGGAGTAATATATCAAGCTACCGTTAATACACTCGATGACAACAAGCAAGAAACGTACGTTGGTTTGATCGAGAACACATTTAAGACGAGATATACCGCGCACACGAGCAGTTTTCAAAACACAACATAGAAGAACGCAACAGCGCTAAGTCAGTACATTTGGACACTGAAGGATAGATTCACCCCATACACCATTAAGTGGAAAATTTTATTCAAAGCAAAGCCATACTCCCCAGCGAGCAAAAGATGTAACCTCTGCCTGAAGGAAAAACTGTTCATAATGTATAAACCTGAAACCAGCACACTAAACTCCAAGAATGAACTCGTATCAGTATGTCGACACAGACACAAATACCTTCTGTGCGCATACCACACATCACCTATAGACCTGCATAGTGACGTAACCTCGACGTCACAGAGTCCATTACGTCATCAGCTTTCCGTTGACGGTGTAATTAAATCTACATCTGATGAGTGAGAGCAATTCAACTCTCTCACGAAACAAGCCTGTCATGTAGAGATAAACATACACTTTTAACGATATATATATATATATATATATATATATATATATATATATATATATATATATATATATGTCATACGCAGTAATTGACACTCCTTCACACTGAGCTGCTTTCAACATGGGCTCTCCAAGTCATTTAAAAAAATTTAAACAAACACACGATAAAAGAGTGAACAGGCATATGGTCATCATGCTCAGATTTGTTTAACCCAACAAACACATGAGAAAATGAACAACAACAACAAACAACAAAGAACGAGGAAATGGTGAGCCAGACATATGGCCATCATGCTCAGAGTAGTTTTTTTTTTAGAAATGTATAATTCTGAGAATGTGCATGGGAGTTGAACCCATGACTTGATGTTAGACACTAAGACGACACAGTCTTCCTTTCCTCCATCGTCGTTTGGTTCTTCGAGTCTCCATTTTGTAAATGAGACGACACTTCCATCCTCCCAGACAAACGCGCCCTCTGTCTTTACATAAGACAGGCCAATGATGTACGACGCTGGACCAAGAGAATAAGAAAGCAGTATTCAATGCTATAGGGAAAACTGACATAAAATAGGGCGATGCCATAATTTATTAAAGTGACGAATTGACCCGCAAAGAGTACAAAATATAGACAGAAATTAATATCTTCATTGTTTGATATCTTTTATAGTAGAGATAAGTTAACAATAACAATACTTTCGTCCATATGGGTGAGTATTGTCGTTTCATTTATTCACTGACCAAAATGTGTCATTTATTTCTTTGCTGATTTAAGTTTTTGTGATTTTGCTAAAATACGCATTCCGTTGGGTTCTTACATTCCTGGAAAATGTAGTACGTGTGTAATAAATTTATATTATAAGATTTTTTGTTGTGTTTTTAAATTCGTTGACGGCACTAGACCACAGTTATTACAAGAAACGTATACCACCACGAAACGTGGTTTCTCTGTATTTAAATAGAATTATCAGTGAAAAGAGTCAATTAATTTACAATCTTACAAATAATAAATGTATTTCAAATTTTCTGCTTAACCTATAATTGTCATGTACGACAGGTTAGTGATGACAAACTAAATGCAACCCTGAGGGCGAGATTTAGCTCAATCGGTTGAGTGTTCGCTTGAGGTGCATGCGTAGCAGGATCGAACAACCTCGGTGGATGTATTCAACTGATTGAATTTGTTTCTCATTCCAACCAGTGCACCGTAACTGGTCAAAGGCCGTGGTGTGTGCTTTCCTGTCTGTGGGAAAGTAAATATATAGGATCCCTTGCTGAATTAGGAAAACTGTAGCGGGTATCCTCTGATGACCACGAGTCAGAATTACCAAATGGATGACATCCAATAGCCGATAATTAATTAATGTGCTGTAGTGGTGTCGTTAAACAAAACACACATAGTAGAGATACGTTAACAAAAACAATACATTCGTCCCTATCGTTGAGTATTGCCGTTTCATTTATACACTGACCGAATGTGCTGTTAAGTCATTTATTAATCAATGTGCTCTAGTGGTGTCGTTAAACAAAACAAACATTTAAATGTAACCCTAACTATGATAAATGAACTTAAAGCCCGAATGGGGGCAGGGGGGCAGTGACAAAGCGCATTTGCTTTCCCCCCTGCTCCGTTGTGCTTGTATTTTTTGCCATCCAGGGTTTTTTCTAAGCATGACCTTTGTAATCTATTGGGCCATTTACAGGGCTTACTCCCATTTGGTCGAATTCCCAGTTGGTCGAACGGCTAAAACAACAATGGTCTTACTGACATGCATGTTGTTACCTCAGTCGTTATAATGAACTGTTCCAGATTATTTGGAAACCGATTATTATTGTATAGATATCGCTTAACGCATAAAGTATACAAATATGAGAAATATCAAGATAATCCATGTATTGAATGTAGTGAATATATGTAAATAATTAAAAAAGAAGGTCTCCATCTAAAAAAAAATATTTCACAAAAAGCAAAAAAAATTCAACATTTTAAAATATTCATTCTTTCAAGTACATATACAAGTACAAATGTCCACTTAAGTTGTCCGTTTGTAATGAAAATTTGTATAAACAGAGTTTTATTCACAAAATGCCACGGAGAAACTATGAAAGACTGGAGAAAATATGTTAATGTACGGCAGCCCGTTTATGTACATTGGTAAATAAACCATTGTCCGTCTATAATCAAAACTTGTATAAACATGAATAGGCCATGTTTATTACATACACAGGTAATCAGGTAGTGGTTATATAATAGATTGCTTTGATTCCAATGAACTATGTCCTATGCTATTTTTTATTTAGTAATTTTGGTGTGTTTAGTTCATTACTAAATATTAAATTGTGTCAGAATTATACGATTGTTACTGGTACTTAACCAGATACATTACAACGTTGTAACGAAGGCACTATATCGTAAAACTGGTCTTTTATTTTAGCACTTTTTATAGATAAGACAAGGACAAATTACCTATAGTTCTGTTGACGTGGATACTGACAACTTCGTTTTTCTTCTCCGTGTCCACGACCACCAATCTGTCACCTGACTGGTTGCATTTCGCACGTGCTCTAGCAACTTGTGTCCTATCACGTGTCACCTTGATGCACACATTTTCAAGTAGTATGTACCCGTCTTCGATTGGGCAGTGACCTGCAAATATATTATATTTTTAAATATTATTTGCATTATGTTTAAAACGAACATTATCAAAACTCATTAATTGTGTTTAAACTGACCTTAATCCCCCACCTAAAACCCCCACAAAAAACAACAACACTACAACCAACCCCGAAACTAAAGAACAATACAACAAAAAACAACAACACTACAACCAACCCGGAAACTAAAGAACAATACAACAAAAAACAAAACAACAACATTACAACCAACCCCGAAACTAAAGAACAATATAACAAAAACAGCCATCAAAACATCCAAACGAAACACATTAAAAACTAAATTCGCAAATTGAAGAATAAACTAAAAAACTAAGATTGAATATAAACTTACCAAGTTCACATTTGAAGTCACACCATGTGCCGTCTGGGAGACAGGTTCTATTACCAACTGGGTGGAAGTTAAAATCACAAGTGTAAGTCAGTTGACTTCCTACTTTTATCGTCTCGTAGGATGTTATGAAGGCAGGTTGGGCGTCGGCAACAGTTGGCGGGCTTGGACAGTCTGGAAGATACATCAAGCAAGTCCACTTGTGAGAAATCTATTTCTTGTATTAAATATTGAACATCATTAAAACATTTATGTGGTGGCCCGTCAGTTTGGTCAGCTGGTTTTTCTTTGGATTAAAAACACATTGCATTGCACATTGAACAAAGGAGTAGGACAAACGTTTTCTAACTTACCCGGCTTCGTATAGACATATTTGAGAGGATAAAAGTACATAACTTCATATTTAAATTAACTTGAGAAAAACACACACACACACACACACACGCACGCACGCACGCATGCACACACACACACACACTTGAAAATAAGTTGAACTGAAATGGCTGACCTTGATCCACGATGCGATCCCAACACTAAGATCACCTTACGTGCTAGCACTTAACGTGATCATAGTGTTAAGATCGCTTCGTAGGACCGACTCTTCTCATTTCACGTTCATTCCGGATCAAGCTTACGATGAAGACCGACACTGTTCCAAGCTCTCTCGTGTTAACCCTTCCCCCCACACACACCTTGGAGGGGGGGGGGGGGGGGGGGGGGGGGGAGAGGGGGGTGTTAATTGCTTCGTACGGGACGTTGCTAAAGTTTTGCCTCGCGCATACCGTGTCACGAGCAAGAGTGACTTTGGTGTACGGCGGTCCTTCTCCACAGAAGAAGGGAAGGGGAACGAGGAAGAGAAAACGCGTGCCAGTGGCGGCACAGGGGGTACCAAAACTGACGGCTGAACCACCAGCGGTGGTCCCTTCTGCATCGTCGCCCCCAGCGTGACCGGACAAGCCAGCTGAGAAAACCCAGCCAGCCAAGCCTGACAAGTCGACGCCAGGAGAGAAGCTGAAGATCGCCATGTGTGAGACTCCACGGCCGGCGTGTCCTGTTCCTGTACCTTAGCGTTACTCTCCGCCGAAACCCCCAGCCCAGCGGGACTCCGTTGAGACGAACAAGAAAGTTGGTACTGCGAAATGGCCACCAATCACCAGAGTTACCTGTTAGCCATGGCACGGCCTTCCGTTTCTGGCCGAGGTACGGACTTCGCGCCATGGAGTTATGCTGTCAGAAAATCAAGAGCAGTTTAAGTACTTGGTTGGTGACACACCAAACGTGACCTCGCTGCCGGGAGGCATCCAGGAGGATGTTTTCAAGCACTTCCCCGATGGCATTGAGGTGGCCATCCAAAACACGTCCTTACGGGACGGATCGCTTTGCCTAGTGGTGACGATTCGCTGGGACGGTCCGTACAGACAGGAAATCCTCTTCAGGGAGATGGACAGCAACACCGTCCACAGAGTACTCAAGATCATCGCCGGCGATCATTACGTCGAACTAGCAAAAAGCCTGCTAGGTCACAGGTGGAGGACGCTTGTGCCACAGTTCATCGGCAAGCACTTCATCTCGTCCCCGTCGGTACCAACGTATTCGAGTACTTTCGCCTTCAGCTAATGGCTTAGTCAGACTTTATATTTCGAAATTTTATGGGGTTTTTTTTGTGTAAACAGTCCGACATACTTTATTTTTGGATGCCCATCTAAATTGCTCAAATCACCTTAAAACCGTTTTGGCTGAGCACACTAATTTTACCTTTGGACCAACTTGTTTGCCAAACATGTTAGTTTGGATCAATTATCTCATTTTGGCCTTATGTATTTGACCTAACTACTAACATTTTATTCTAAATTCCGCCAACTTCAAATGTACCCCCACACCCCCTCCTGGCCCTGACTTAATCACTGGCGATGTCAGAGGTTAAGCCCGTGACACGTGTGTTCAAAACTTTCGTGGTATATGAACACGTTAAAACAGTTACTCACTCACTCCTTATTTCATTTCACCGTATTGTCGTGCTTATATGTGCCAACCAATCGATATCTAAACAAATCCCTGCAAATACTTAGAGGAATAATATTCATGGTTCCTTGGTTGGGATATTAGTTTTTGTACCTGTGAAGTGGTTTTGTAACTGACACATTTAATCCAAAATGTGTTTAAGTTGTTAAGATATATAAAGGATGCAATAACATAGTTGCAGTTGGTATACTACACACATATATTATGCACATATGTAATGTTTGTATATGCACATTATTGTGTGATCCCACTAAAAAATAATAATAATAATAATTAAAAAAATCCATCAAAAAATAATAATTAAGCAACAACAATAAAACAACAATGAACAATGAACAATGAACAATGTATGTATGTATGTATGTATGTATGTATATGTATATATATATATATATATATATACATGACCATCTACTTAACCTATCACAGCACGTGTTGTTACGAAGCCCTCTTCTAGAGTTTAGCTTTCGTATTCCGTGAATCAACACTACACTCGACTATAGCTACGTATCCCATTATGTACCTTAAATACCCACAATTTATCGTTTACTACTTTACAAAGATTTACAAAACCAAACGTTTGTTTGGTTTAACGACACTATTACAGCAAACATTGATTTATTAATCATCAACTAATGGATGTCAATCAAAGCCCTTCTTGCAATTTTGAAATGCAGTTTTGTGAGTGTGTGCGTGCGTGTGCGCGCGCGCGTGTGTGTGAGTCTATATATATATATATATATATATATATATATATATATATATATATATATATATACACACACACACACACACATGCACACACACACACACACACACACACACATACACACACACACACACACACACACACACACACAGGCGCGCTCCTTCTATTCCGGACTTCGGATGCAAATACAAGAACAAAAGAACGGGTCATGTAGTAAATAGCTCTGTCTACACCGATGCGCGATCATGCCCCTACTGATTACACCGGCATGCGATCAAACCTCTACTGTCTGCCAGTGGTCACCTTTTAAGCAATGACGGCATGTCCCCAGCAATTAGGACACCACACAGTGTTATGAAATAATTGCGCCTCTTTGAAAGCTTAATAAAAAATTAACAACACCTGTAGTAACGGGTGTAGGTAGCAAGATAAATCGTATTATTATTTGTATGTGTTCATACCTGCATTGCATTATACCGATCTGTCTAAAACAATAAATTTAGATACCTATTTTATGTGATATTAATCAATAAAATAATGTTATTTATTCTGCTTGGTGTTTTAAATCCGTTCTGATCTGGACACATATTACAGTCAAGTGTTAATATCCCACTTTCAAATGTCGGGACTGATATTGTGTCCTCCTTCGCACAGGTAGGTAGGTAACTAGCTTAACGTGCTTATATACCACTTCCTCACCAATCGAGATACCATTCGAGTAGATGTACAAAAGTTATGAGACCAACATTTCCAAACTAGCGTCCGTTAACCACCAGCTGTTTTTCGAAAAATCATTCTCTACTGTCGGTATGTTGACCTACTAACACTAGGCCTGATGCTACGTCACATGTCTGATGAGGGTCAAATTGACTGAGCAGTGGGTTTTTCCACAAGCGTTTTACAAAATGTCACTTTATTAATGACTGATATGGCATTTTTGTGTTTTATTTTTAATTCTGTAATGTGTATTTATTTGTTTAATATACTGTGTATTAATAATGTGCCATGAGCGTTTACATTTATCCATGACACCACCGAGGCTGGCGACTCCTTAGTGCAGCCTTGGGACTTGTTCCAGTTTCAGGTAGTTAGTTTGATTAGTTTGACTCTTTTTGCAGTTTTCAGTGTTTCTGCCAACTGGTCGATATCCAAACAAAGTGCTGCCAATCCTCAGAGGAATACTATTCACCGTTCCTTGCTTGACGTATTAGCTTTTGTATGTGTGAAGTGGTTTTGTCACAGACACATCTTTAATGCCAAACTAGGTTTATGTCGTTAAATTATTGAAAGGACGCAATAACATAGTTACAGTTGTTATACTACACACATATATTATGCACATATGTAATGTTTCTATAAGCATATTATTGTGTGATCCCCCTAGAATACAAAAAGAAAACAAAATAGCAAAACACATCCCATTAACAAAAACAAAACAAGCAACAACGACAAAAACAACAAAGAATAGGCAACGAAACACTAACACGATAACAAACAGCACCACACTACACCGCAAATATATATATATATATATATATATATATATATATATATATATATATATATATATATATATATATATATACCATGTAACACAGAAATCTTTTAAATGCACCTTGCAAATAGTGTCTTGTCTCGTGCTTGTGATAATCACTAATTGATAGCACAATAATACAGTTCAATGGAAGCCGGTCATGCACATTCCTTGGCTATTGTCAAAGATAAAAATGTTACAGTTTAGCTTTCGTTTTCCGTAAATCACCCTACACTTGACTATACCTACGACCATCTACTTAGCATATCACAACACGTGTTACTAAGAAACCCAATTCTAGAATTTAGATTTTGTTTTCCGTGAATCAACACTACACTTGACTATAGCTACGACCATCTACTTAACGTATCACAACACGTGTTACTAATAAAAAGTAAAGTTTGTTTTATTTAACGACGCCACTAGAGCACATTGATTTTTAATCTTATCATCGGCTATTGGACGTCAAACATATGGTCATTCTGACACTGTTTTTAGAGGAAACCCGCTGTCGCCACATAGGCTACTCTTTTTTACGACAGGCAGCAAGGGATCTTTTATTTGCGCTTCCCACAGGCAGGATAGCACAAACCATGGCCTTTGTTGAACCAGTTATGGATCACTGGTCGGTGCAAGTGGTTTCCACCTACCCATTGAGCCTTGCGGAGCACTCACTCAGGGTTTGGAGTCGGTATCTGGATTAAAAATTCCATGCCTCGACTGGGATCCGAACCCAGTACCTACCAGCCTGTAGACCGATGGCCTGCCACGACGCCACCGAGGCCGGTACGTGCTACTAAGAAAACCAATTCCAGAGTTTAGGTTTCGTATTCCGTGATTCAACACTATTTTCTCCTGTAAACCCTATCTTGTCACTACAGTTTATATATCATGTTTGATATATGCGGTCTGAGCATAATAAAATTCTGTAATTCTATGAATCAACGCTACACTTGACCATAGCTAAAATCTACTTAACCTATCACCACACGTGTTACTAAAAATCCCATTTCTAGAGTTTAGCTTTCGTATTCCATGAATCAACACAACTCTTGACTAGAGTTACGATCATCTACTTAACCTATCACAATACGTGTAGCTAAGAAGCCCAATTCTAGAGTTTAGATTTCGTATTCCGTGAATCAACACTACTTTTGCCTATAGCTACGACCATCTACTTACCTGTCACAACATGTGTTGCTAAGAAGCCCAATTCTAGAGTTTAGCTTTCAAATTCCATGAATCAATACTACTCTTCACTATAACTCCGATCATTCATTTAACCTATCAGAACATGATTTGTTAACAAACCCATTATGTATCTAAAATACCCATAATTTATCATTTACTATATTACAAGAATTGACCAAAACCAAAAGTATTATTTTCTTTAAGGACACCACTACAGCACATTGATTATCATCATCTAATGCATGGCAATCAAAGTCCATCATGCAATTTTGAAATGCACTCTTATAGAAGAAACCGGCACCATTATTCAATTAGTTGCAAGAAATCTTCTATGTGCACTATTTCACAGACATCATAACACATACCACGGTCTTTGGTATACCAGTCATAGTCCACTGGCTGGTACGATACATTTTCGAATGGGCCCACTGACGGGGATCGATCCCAGACCGAACGCTCAAAAACCGAAGCTTTTACCACTGAGTTACGTTCCGCCTCTGAACAATATAAAGCATCTCACGTGGACATGATATATTATACATGTCACTGACGCATATGTGGATATTTTGGTGCACACAATATTGAGGATACCAATTATGGCATGACGTCAACAAAAACATAAATTGTTTTTTAGGGTACCCTGCTCTATTGGTGACATATGAGTAGTGGATCCCAGTTATGTTACTGTTGCCAGTTTGTATCATGTTCGGGACATACTGGATTTTTGTAAAAACAAAAAACAAAAACAAAACATAGAAATACCCCCCCCCCCCCCAACCCCCTGCCACCAAAAATAACACCACCCCCCAAAAAAAAACCCCAAAACAACAACAACAAAAAACAAAACAAAACAACAATAAACAAAAAAATCCGAACAAACAAACAACAAGAAACAAAACAAAGCACAACAACAACATCAACAACAACCATATGTAGTCCATGGCCTATCTTGTTGTATGTTCACGTGGAGGCGCAGTGTTTTTTTTGTGTTTTTTAATGGAAATAACGTAAAACGTAAATTACGTTATTTTGTATATCCCCCGATGATGCCAAACTAGTGAATGACATTTTTCTTCTCAGAATGCTGAACAACATTCAATGGAAAGTTGCTATTGAAAAAGTAATGTTTGGAGACCATTGATGTATACGTTATTTGTATGGTGTCGCCGTAGTACGTTCGCATATACTAGTATGTTAGTAAACGTATTGATGTGACCTGATTAATTTACATCTAATTTCCATCTAGTTTGCGATGTTATCAAAGTCTGAAGGTATGTTATGTGAACAATATACAATACCTTTAATATACAATAAATAGCGGTTATTACCATATTATGTTTGGGTATCGTGAATATCATATACTAGGAATAAAAAATATATTATGCGAGCCTCTGGTGAGGGTAATAATCTCTTCATCATATATAATATGAAGCTTAATACAACGTGTTTTTGTAAACTGTATATGCAACTTTAATTTCAGTCAGCCATTACTCGATATTCAAATGACGTAAGAATATGTGACGCAGTGTCTTCATGGATGGAAATGACGTCAAACTCGAAATACGTAATTTTGGATGTTCTTACATAAAAATAAACTAATAATGTTTGATACGTTTTCTAAATGCTGAAAGGCATTCTGTTTAAAATTGCTATTGAACTGTTTTTGTTTGATAACTATGGGGTGTCATCAGAGTACAATTATCCATCCATCAACAATTTACCATGGTTATAAACATGAAGTAGATGTTTTTACACAGCACATTCAGTATGCTTCACATCACATCGTCATAACCCATATTTGCATATATGCCATACTTTTGGGAACATGCACAGCAGCCGATTTAGGTGGTGTACATGATCGGCAACATATTGCAGTCAACCAAATCTACATCTTTTCCCCCCTAACTCGTGCGCACTCCCTATATTCCAGACAGAACATAGTCATCCCTATCTAGCTGAAACAATCTGAAATAGGCATTGTATTTACATGCTTTGACACATTTCGTTGAGTATCTGCTCGTCGGTTCACAAACATCGTTGATAGAGCAGGCGTGGTGTTCAAAAGGACCGGCTATTCCCTGTGAGAAAGAACAACTACAAAATGAAGACCAAACGTCTGTGATTTAAGGACAACAGTCGTTCTAAATGTTAATTAGTATGCTATCTATATTACATTTATTATTGTATATATTGATATTTGCAATAAATAATCAAAACAAACAAAACGTACGAAGGAGAAACATCAATTCATAAGTTCACAAGACTATATACCGTTTACAATAAACAAGAGCGGGATGTAGCCCAGTGGAAAAGCCTTGCCTCATGTGCAATCGGTCAATAATTGGGCCATTTCTTGTTCCTACCATGCAGGCCATGTACTTTCCTATCTGTGGAATGGCTTATATAAAATATATTTTGCTACTAATGACAAAATGTAGCGGGTTTCCTCTCTAAGACTATATATGTCAACATTACAAATTGTTTAACATCCACTATATGTTGAAAATAGCACGTCATTAAATTGGAAGAAACCCACAGTTGTACATTTTCGAACCGCATCTATATCTAGATCAAGTCATTGTTTTAAATGTGGTGATGTGTTTTTAAACACTGGAGATCAATGTACTTTTTTGTTTAGAATTCTGCTAGACGAGACTGTAGATTTTAACCAATCAGTTGAGGATGAAATTCATGTTGTTTATAAATTGCCCGTTATATGAGGATCTTCGTGTTAATTTGTTCCAACGTTCTCAGTTATATTGTAAAACGTATATGTTGTTATATACGCATTAGTGTTATTAGTCTAATTGTACATACTTGTATTATCTAAACATGTTGTCTCTCATAATACCACACGGAATATCTTCATGCACTTTTATGTTTATTTCGGGACAGTGTGACGCCTGCATTAATGTGTGATGCAAATAAAGTGAGACGTTAATAAAGTGGCAATGTCTGTCTGTCCAATAGCCGACAATAAATAATTCGATAATTCTATAGTTCTATAATAATATTTATTTTCCGTTTCTTCTAATGATTTTAATATTTCGACTTTTACAGTTGAATACATAACGATATTCATCTCCGATATCAGTATTACACAGTTTTATACACCTCGTTTTAAATTCCGTTGTCCTGTTTTACTGTTTCACCGTAATGATGTCAACATTTAGTTGCCGAAACGATGAGACTTTTACATTGTATTTTCTTTTACAGAGGCTTATTTATAAGTCATATTTAATTTTGTTTATCGACACCACTAGAGCATATTGAATGTAAAACATATGGTCATTTTAATGCAAACATAGGGAGGAAACCGCTACCATTTTCCCGTTAGCAGCAAGGCATATTTTATATGCACCATCCAACAGACGGAATAGCATATACCACGGCCTCTAATATACCAGTCGTAGTGCACTGGCTAGAACGTGAAATAGCCCAATGGGCTCACCGACGAAGATCGATCCCAAACCGGCTGCGTATCAAGCGATCGCTTTACCACTGGGCTACGTCCCACCCTATTTTTATTATAAAGTTTAGAGAATATTTTCTTTAGGAATGTTAAACAATCTGCCTGTGTAGAGTGGTAATTTGACGTGTGCAATTTAGTTATTCAGTGTCTATTTGAATACGATAATCTTGTCAAATATGTTTCGAGGTAATATTCCGTTTTCAATAATGTATTAAATTGACCCCTACATGACTTTGTAATATGAAAGAAACAAAATGTATTAGAAATCGATATGATTATTATTGTAGATAATTGTACCCCATTTACTTGTTATCGAAAAAACATTACTTACTAATGAATGCTAGCCGCTCGCGTGACGTCACTACTAATACATTATCATGAAACTAGAGACGTAAAGCGAACCATGTAGAACAGATTTTAGAATTCAAAAATACCACATTATGCACATCATTTTGAAACATTTTCTATTACCATCCAAAACCTCCAGATATTGGAATACTCTAAAATACTATTTGAATATTTTGAATAGCAAATTAATGACGAATATTCGAATATTCACATCGAACACTAGTAGCTGGTAATACTTACTGAAGGCCAGTCTAATTCATCACTCATATCAGTTCCAGTTTGTGTGACAACCGAGTTTCCTGCTTGTTGGATTGCTATTTCAGAAAGTTTGCATTTCCCACTGGAATGTTGAAAGCTGCTTGATTTGCACTTTTTGCGGAGCTTGTATTCTGCCGCGCATTCTACAATTCCAGTGTTTTCTATGACGTCTATTACAAAGCCCGTTAGGTCGCTGTTCCTTCGTAAAAAGCTGAAGTTGTCTAGATTTGCACAGGTACGTGCTGAACCACTGAAGTGTAACAAAACCTTCACCAAAAAACATAACACAAGAACCACTGTTTTCATCGTGTAATTGTTTGTCCGGTTTCTCTGGTTTTTAAATGCTTCAAAGACTAAGTTAGGTGGATCTTTAAACATGAAACAAAATGTAGATAGACTACATAATACATTGTTTTTAATATTTTTTAAATCCGCCAAGCAGTTATTTAACGACTTTAAAACACGTTATACTGATATACGTGTCTTGATTCATAAGAACTGTCGATCTTTCTTCTATACACAACTATTACTAGCGGAAAAAAGTAACAGTGTAACTTGAAACATCAGATAAAATTAACACGGCTCAATATTTTAGCCTGATGTTTTGCACAGTTGACCAGTGAACGCACCGCCACACAATCGCGGGGTCAATTCCGTATTGGCACGTGCCGTTTCGCTTCTTGGACATGGGTCTGTTTTTCAAGGTTTTTCCGCCCAACATTTTACTGCTCCAGCTTTTGTCGACTTTGCTACTGTCGGGTCATTGTTTGGCAACCGGTGGAACAGAAAAGCAGGTTTTTTCGGTTGAAAGTGGTCGTAGAGCAATGCCCAGGCTAAATGTAAATGACCGCCTTCGCGCAATTGGTATGATCCAGGCTGAAATGCTCCATTGCGCTGTTGCTACGCAATTTGGTGTCAACATAAACACTATTCAGGCTTTGTCGCGACGTTTTCAACAATTTGGTAATGTCAGAGACCGACCACGTGCAGGTCGTCCACGCGTGACGTCACGACAGCAGGACAATCATACCCGACTCGTGCACCTCAGGAATCACTTCCAAACGGAAAGTCTGACAGCGCGGACCATTCCTGGATTGCGTGCCATCAGCCCCAGAACTGTACGGAATCGATTACGTGAACAGCGTATTTGTTCGCGACGTCCGGCTGTCCGTTCAGTTTTGCTAAGACGCCATCGTGTAGCACGTCAGGCTTGGTGTAGAAGACACTTGCGCTTTAATCGCCGACACTGGGCGGGTATTCTGTTTACAGACGAGTCCAGGTTTCACTTAGACAGCAGCGACGGCCGTTCAAGAGTCTATCGTCGTGTTAGAGAACGTTTTAGTGACGCCTGTATTGTGGAGCGACGTGCTTTTGGCGGAGGCAGTGTCATGGTTTGGGGTGGTATCACGTCAACTGGACGAACACCTATTGTGGTCATCGATGGCAATTTGAACGCCGTAGGCTACCGTGACGACATTATCCAGGCTCACGTCATCCCATTTGTGCAAAGACAGCAACGTCACATCACGCTTCAGCAAGACAACGCTAGACCTCACGTCGCCCGGGTGGTAAGGGATTTCTAGCTCAGCAGAATACCGATGTGTTGCAGTGGCCTGCAGTCTCACCCGATCTTGCACCAATCGAGTATGTCTGGGATGAGATGCAACGTCGTGTACGTGCGCTGCCTAACCAGCCGGTGACGTTGGCAGCGCTGGGTCAGACGTTAGTCCAGATCTGGAACGGCATTCCCCAGGCATTCTTCAACAATTTGGTAGGCTCTATGAGGCGACGGTACCAGGCCTGCATCGACGCAAACCATGGCCATACGCGCTATTAACTTTGTGAACTGATTTTTTACCCCCGTGTCTTTCATCCCCAATACCAATGAAACGACGGATGCTGTGACATTTTAAATGAATTGAAGTTTTGCAGATTTGCCTATTAACCATGCTATCTGATCGTTTCATCGTTTTATGTCTTGAAATTATGTTTTTATCAACATGATAACCATACACAGTTACTTTTTTCCGCTAGTATATATAGTTTTTAATTCAATCAATAGTCTATATGGTAGTATATTAAATATTAATACAACGTAATTCACTTGCCACAGGGTGAGGTCAGTGTGGCAAGATAAGGTGGGTGATTAAACCTGAAACAACACAAGCATATATGGAGTGGAAACATCAGGCTCAAAGTTGAACACATTGAAATCCTCTCGCTCCAGCAACAAGGTAATGGTAGCAACTGTTCTGAGAGATGAATGGAACATTTATTTAACGACACCTCATCACATCTCTGGTCAAGCCGGCAAGTGGTGAAGTGGTGTTTGTTGCTGTTCTCATAAATTAATTTGTTTATATTTGGATAATTATTTATTGGTTAATTATAGCCAATCAAACCCGAGGCTGAAGTATAGAAGAATTGTGTGGTAGTAAGTCTATTAATTTTGTGTTGTGTAGCTACCGGGCTACTCGTTAAAATTTTGACACGTGCTACGCGGAGTTCAGTATTTGCCAGATACTTGTGCGCCGAATTCGCACGTGTTTACTCAGTAAATTTAAATTGTTGATTTTTGGTAGTGATTTTTTGGTATTAACAACATGATGTCTACAGACAGTCTTCTCGCGGACTTGGATAGTAGTCTAGCTTCTTTGACTACAGAAATAACTTGTAGGTCGCGCTTGTCGGTTAGTGATCGTTCTGAAATTTCAAATGTTGGTGGGGGGTTGGGCGGCATGAGCTGGGACCATGGGGCGGACGTTCATGCTGGCCCACCCCCTACTTCTACTCCGTCTAAACGACCGAGACGCGATACTCCACTCCCGGATGGTGGTCTCTCTATTAATGTAGAGAAATACATAGGAGGCCCCCCCCCCCCCCCCCCCCCCGGGGGGAGGAATCGGTTTTTTCCGACGGCGGAGGCGACTTGGCCAGAGTGCTGAGCTATTCCGAGCTTAGTAATATATCTACCACCCCCTCGGATTATAAATCGAACGTTTCGGTTAGAGCCGGTCGTTCCGAGGGGGAGGAAGACGAAGGAGTTTTTGACCCTAGGGATAGTCCTGATAATAAAAGTTCTAACATAAGTTTTGATGTTTTTAATACGGGTGAGGAAAACACCCATGCTTCTGAATCACCAACACTTTCGGCCGAGGTGGCTTCGCCAAAATCACCGTCCCCACCCCCGGGATTGGTGACAGGTGAGTTACGTAAAAGAAAGAAGCCAGCGCCTAGGACGGAAGTGCAACCTGTCGGGACGCCCAAAGGTAAGAATTCTTGTGTCAATGTAAATGATGATAATAATATGAATTTTTCAGTTCCAACCAGCAACCGATTCTCAGTTCTCGGGGGGATGCCTGTCTCTCCAAGTCCAAGCCGTCCAAAATTAGTAATTAAGAGAACAAAAAGTGAACCCATAGAAATTTTAGGCTTGAGACGTGTATTTTTTGCTGATTTAGACCCCCACCCCCTACGGCCTACAGTTTCTGCAACATACTGTTTCTGCCCTACAGAAAACCTCTAACTCTCCCACTTTTAGAAATGCAGTGTTTTTCTATTCCCAACTTTCGAATGGTCAAACTTACATGCACGCCAGATGTGACGTAGCATTCTCAGCTTTGGGATCAGTTTTACAGATTAGGCCCTTCCCCGGGTGCTCGGATGAGGTTGCGGTTGTATTTAAAAGATGCATTAGTGAACCAACTGGGGGCGACAACACCAATATTTGTGGTGCCCTGTCGTCCGACAGTTATATTGAAACTTTTGGACCCGGCCCTAGCCAGGACTTGGCTTTGGCCGACCAAATTCATGGAGTAATTAGTAGTGTTGTTAGCCCTCATCGCGAGACCAGTTTTGTAACTAGCAATGCAAAAGGAATCGAATCTGGGGGTGTTTCAGCCAATGGGAACAGTGATAATGGTAGTGCGCACGATTGCGTCCGTCCCCGTGACAAACAAACTGTTTCTAACTCTGTGACAAAGGTGAACAGAAAAGGAATCGAGATTAGGGCTGTTTTAGCCAATGAAAACACTATAACTGGTAGTGCGTACGATTCCGTCCGCCCTGCTAGTCAACAAGCTAATTTCGATTCCTCTGCAGAGTGTGGAAAAATAAGGATCGAGTTGGGGGATGATTTAACCAATGGCAGTACAGCCAGCGGTATTGCGCCCGCCCGGATTTGAATTCCTCTCGGAACCGCGGGGGTGTTTTGACACGTGCACCATCTATGGGCGTTAAGATCGGTGTCGGTATCCGGGAACCCACGAAGCGCTCATCGGTGAACTCCGTATCGACTGCTGGCGAGGCAGTGTGTGTTACTGCACCTGCAGGCCGGCAGATCGATATTCCAGTTAGTAAGGGAGTTGATACACCACCGGTCGCAGTGGGTTTCTGGAATAATCAAGTAGCAACTGTACATGTACAGGAGACCCCCGGGGACGACTTTACGGCTGTGACCCAAAAGAGGAAACGCCGGTACGCCAACTCCCCTAGTTCAAACTATAACTCACCGGGAGATGAAGAATTTTTGAAATGTAAAAATACTCTTGCCCCCCCCCCCCCCCCCCCAAACGTACATGGGCTAAAAGGGGGGTACAGCTTAAATCTACTAAATTAAATACGAGCCTACCAGTTAAGCTAAATGTATTGGAAATGGAGGTAGACCATTTCCCCCCCCCCCCTCGAGCCCAGGGTGGGGGTGCCTCCCGGGGGGTCACAGCTGCCACAGCAATTTTATAGACAAGTAAAAGCAACTAGAGAGGGGGGTGGGGCAACACAGATCCAATCCACCCCTTCTATAGAGGAGATGGAAGAACCTTTTAGGGAGGTTGTAAGGGGAGGGTCCAGCCGTCAGGAAGGATCCGAGCCTGTGCCTAGTCATGTTTCATCTGCCCCCTCCCCCCCCCCCTCTCTCCGTAGGATAGTTAAGATCGATTATAGAGGGACACAAGGGGTTGGTCTCCTCCAGGCGGTGAGAAGAGACAACCCCAATTTGGCCATAACAAATATCACGGTATGGGCTAATGGGTTTTTGGATGTCCTGCTATCCCGCCCCCCCGGGGTACAGTTCATCAGGGTAAGAGGGGAGAGACATGGCCTCCACCAGTTCATACCTAAACCTGTTAAATGCGCCAGGTGCCAGAGGTGGGGTCACACAGTCAAAAAGTGTAGGTCGACCAGGGAGTATCCGGTCTGTTTCAGGTGCGGTACCGCACATCCTAGAAGGTCCCCAGACAGTCCTTGCGCGAAACCTGTTTCGTGCGCCAATTGTAGGGGGCCTCACGTTACTCACTTTAAGGATTGCCCAGACTATCTGAGGGCGGTCCGCGTCATGGCGGACCGAGCTCCACGGACTGGTCGCCCTCAGGGGACTATGACAAGTGTTCCCCGTCCCCCGGCTGTGGCGGCTGGCGCAAATTACCCTAATAAGACTGAATCATCAGTCAAAGACTAATACAATAAATTTTAAGTCACAATCTTATGCCGGCGTCACCTCAGGGACCAAGTTGAAGAATATCGAACAGAATATTACAGCTCTAGATTTAGTTAGGGTACTATCTGGTTTGTTTTTGACTAGAGCGTTAGAAAAGGTCCCGAATAAAAAATTCTTTCTCGACGACGTCATTATGGCGTCCAGGGATGCCTGTGAGGTACTTAATGAACATCTAGCTCTTAAAATTGACCCCGATGCCATTGAGAAACGTAGTGTATCTTGGTATGGGGCCAAGGACCTTATTGTGGTGGAGTCTAGGAGTAATGATAGTATAGACTAAATTGTTAGCTATAAGTCTATAACTAGAGTTGCTCCGACCCTTCACCATGGTAATACGTAATAATAGCTTAAATAATAATAAAAATAATACTAATAATGGTATACTGTATACCAAGAAGAAGGGACTCACTATCTTTCAGTGGAACGCCAGAGGACTTAGGGCTAATGGCACAGAACTTAAACATTTTTTAGACTTAAATAAATCTATTGATATTGTTGCTATCCAAGAGTCCTTGCTTCCAAAAATAACTGATAAAGATAAGAAACGTAAAGTATTTACAGAATTTAAAATTCCAGGGTATACTGGACTCTTTCAGACGGATAGTGATAATTGTAAAGGAGGTCTAGCAACCTTTGTCAGACATGGTATTGCACACTCACGGATTCCGGCTGTGGGTAGACATCGATGTATTGAGTCATTGGGGGTATCCATTCATACTAAGAATAGTGATATTAATATTTTTAATTTTTATATACACCCACATATTAATGGTAAAACTCTTGTTAAAAAAGATATTAATGTAAATGATTTTTTGAATATTATTGGTAACCATTTTACAAATTTATTTATATTAGGAGATTTAAATGGTAAAAATATAATATGGGGGTCAAAGGTTACCAATATGATAGGGCGTACTATAGGTAATTTAATAGACAGTTTAAATTTAGTTTGTTTAAATGATGGGTCGTATACATATTTATCGGAGTCCCACAATACTCAGTCATGTCTTGATGTCACCCTGGTTTCTACTGACGTAGCTGCCAAGTGTGGGTGGGAGGTACTTGAAGACTTGGGAAGCGACCACCTCCCCGTCAAAACTACTTATAATATTTCGGATGTTATAACTAATACTGTTAAAAGTAAAAATAAATGGAATTTTAATAGAGCTAACTGGCCAAAGTTTAGACAACTGTGTGGTGAATTGGATCATGAGACTATCCGAGATGATGACACCGGACGGTTTAATGATAACCTAGTAGGTGCCATCATCGATATTGCTAATAAAACTGTTCCTGTATCTTCGAGGCCTGATGGCAGGAGTTCCATCCCTTGGTGGTCGGACGAACACACCAGGCTTAAGAGAGAGACGAACAGATGTAGGAGACTACTACTAAATAATAAAACTAAAGTAAATATTGATAATTTTAAAGACAGTCGATATAAATTAAAAATAAGTATTACTAAGGCTAAGTCTGCCTCATGGTCTCAGTTTTGTGGTTCGCTAAATAAAAATTCTAAAGTTAAGACGGTTTGGTCAAGGATCAAAAGGGTACAAGGTAAAGCAGTTAATACTAATATTATTTTAAAAAATAGTAAGATTTATAAAACAGATATTGATAAAGTTAATATTCTAGGAGCTACTTTTAAAAATAATTCGGCTACATCTAACTACTCTTTAAGTTTCCAGATTAGGAAAATTCAAATTGAAAAAAATAGCCCTATTCCAAGTGTACCAAAAGCCCAGAGAAATGACTTGTTATATAATGCACCCTTTAAAATCCAGGAATTCCTCAATGCTTTTGGTAAAAGAAAAGGCTCAGCTCCTGGCCCTGATAAATTTAGTTATATATTTTTCAAAAACATGCCCACCAGAACTCTTGAGCTCTTCCTGGAACTTTTTAATTTAATTTGGTCTGAGGGTGTCCTTCCCCACAGTTGGAAGCATGCTGAAGTTTTTGCTCTCCATAAAGTGGGCAAGGATCCTTCAAACCCTACTAATTATAGACCGATTTCCCTAACATCCAGCGTCTGCAAGACCATGGAATACATGGTAAACCATCGCCTTGGCCACTTTCTGGAGCTAAACAGTAAATTGTCTATCTTCCAGAGTGGTTTTAGAAAGCACCACTCGACCACCGATCACCTTGTTCGTCTTCAATCAGAAATTAAAACCGCTTTTAAGAAGGGACGCAAGGTGGCCGGTGTGTTTGTGGACATTGAAAAGGCGTATGATATGGTGTGCAGACGCGGACTATTAATTAAAAAATTTCAAATGGGGATTAGAGGAGCAATGTTCGAATTTATAAAACAGTTTTTGGAAAATAGAACATTTGCGGTAAACCTTAATGGTAATCTATCCCCTGTTTTTGTTCTTGAGAATGGTATCCCACAGGGTTCTGTAATAGCGCCCACTCTTTTTTCTATCTTTATTAATGATTTGGCTAGGGTGCTATTAGAAAACAAAAATAATAATAAGACTGATCTGAGTATCGGGCTTTTTGCCGACGATACTGCTTTCTGGAGAATAGGTGATACCTATGAAGATATCCAACAGGACCTCCAGAAAGATGTAAATAATTTATATAGATGGGCAGAATCCTGTGGAGTTGCCATCTCTAGAGCAAAAACTAAAGCTATTGTATTCCAAAAATCAAGAAAATTTAAAAGTATATTTAATTTGCAATTAAGATTGAATAATATGTTAATTAGCCAGGTGCAATCAGTCAAATTTCTGGGTGTGATCTTTGACAACTCCATTAGTTTTGGTGAACACATCACTGAGGTGACTGACAACTGTATTTTTTATATTAATTTAATCCGAGTGTTGTCAGGCACATCATGGGGAGCAGACAGAAAAACTTTACTCATGATCTTTGAAGCTTTCATCGTGTCTAGACTCCAATATGGGGCCCTTGCCTTTGGATGCGCCACTGATGCTCAGCTTAGGAGACTTGATGCGGTATATGGTAGGGCCCTCAAGATAATAGTTGGGGGAACTATCTGTACCCCATATGATAGTGTCCTGGCTGAATTAGGGGTTGTCCCTTTAGCACTTAGAAGAGTCAGACAGGGCATCAGGTACTTAACTAAAATAAAACATTTGGTGCCTGACTCTCCTATTAATTTGATTGTACCTGTCAAGCTAGTAACTGTCAGAGACATCCACTCATCTATTGTATCTTATTTAAATAAGTTTATGGTTGACTTCGGTATTGCCGATCTCCCTATCAGCCGTGCCAATATAAATTTTGAGTATCCATGGCTGATCGGCACGCCGGTGGTCAACTACCACATCCGCAATGAAATTTGTAAAAATAATAATCCGATAAATCAAAATATTTTATTTCGAGCAGTGGTTGAGGACTTCTATCCGGGGGTGGTACAGGTGTATACCGATGGATCTAAGGATCCGGCCACTGGTCGATCAGGAATGGCCTTTGTTGTTAAAAATTTAAATAATCATAATAATCCGATAGCCATTAGGGCTAGACTTACAGATCATATATCTGTTTACACTACTGAATTAATGGCCATTCTTTATGCGATGATGTGGATCGATAAATACCATAGTTTGTATAGTTTTACTAGATGTGTGGTTTTCTCTGATAGTCTTAGTTCTCTCCAGGCAATATCTGGAACCACTGGCGTCAGACCTGAAATTATTAAAAAAATATTTAAATACTACAATAAATTAGTGGTCAAACAGGTGGTGGTCGTCCTCGAGTGGGTCCCAGCTCATATCGGCATCGAGGGTAACGAACTGGCAGATGTTAGTGCCAGGAACTCTCTTAGTCTTTCCGAAATTGGTATTGCTGTGGAATACAACTTCAGCGAGATTTGTTCTATGGCAGAGCCTCGCATTGGTGAGTTGTGGCAGTTAGATTGGGACCACCACACCAGAGCGTGGCACTCCCATATTAAACCAAAGGTCTCAACACCTGGCCCAGTTTCTTTTAATATTAAAGCCACTAAAGTTATAGCTAGACTTAGGATGGGTGTATCTTTTGGCCTTAAGGAAACTAAATTTAAAGTTAAGAGAGTTGATACACCCAATTGTTTGGTGTGCAATAGGATCGATAATGCTAACCATTATTTGATTGAGTGCACCAAACATACTAAAATTAGAAAGAAACTGGTAAATTTCTTTGGAACTAGTAATATTACATTTAATTCATTTAATTTATTGAATCCTATGAACAAATTTAAAGCAGTTGTAGACAGGTTGTTGATGGCCTTTGTTTTCCAATCAAAAATTGATATCTAGTTTTTTTGGGCTGTTCATTTTGGCGGCCATTATGTAGGCCAGTCATGCGTAAAGTTAGTTCGTGCTGGGCCCCGCCGGTAGCCATATGGTGTTTAATATTCTCCTTTGGTAGCTGGTGGGACCCTGCGGTCTTCTATTGGTGACCTGCCCTTTAATGCTTAATTTCTCTTTCTTTTTGATATTATATACTTATCTCGCTGCGGTTTCACCACAAATTTATATATTTTCTGGTCTATAATTAATTTCCTTTGGGGGCTTCTTCATTTTACACTCCATGTGAGGTTAGTGCATGGCTGGGTCCCTCGGAGGCTACATGATTGTAGTGTGGTGTCGGAGGGGCCCTTTCTCTATGGTTATGGTGAGGTCCCCCAATTATAGTTTTAATTGATATTATTGTTCCTATTGTTCTTTATTTTTTATTAATTTTTTTTTTTTTTTTTTTTTTTTTTTTAATTTTTCTTTAGATATATATAATTAATACTGGTTGTCGCTTACGTCGTTGGAATGTTTTATTCGCTCGGTCGATTAGTTTTTTGTTCCGGTATTTTTAATATGTATATATACTCTTCAAAAGAAGAAACGCAAAACCACATTGTCGTAACATTTGGAGAATTGATTTAATTATTGAATGGTGAGTCCGATAATTACCAAATGTTGCAGGATTGTTCACAATCCACTCTAGTCCATTGTGAGTAAGTGATAGGACACACCACCAAGGTCAAGGTCATCTGGAGTCAATACCGGGTGTGGCCTCCGCGTTAGTTGACAACTGCCTGGCACCGCCTGCCCATTGAAGCAACCAGAGTACGGATGACGTCCCGGGGGATGGTGGCCCACTCGGCCTGCAAGGCTGCTGCCAGCTCGGGCAGGATCTGGGGCTGTGGTTGTCGCTGTCGGAGGCGTCGGTCCAACTCGTCCCATAGATGCTCAATTGGGTTCAAATCCGGTGATATCGATGGCCAAGGAAGGACATTAATGTTGTTGTTCTGTAGGAAAGCCGTTGTGAGACGTGCTGTGTGAGGCTTGGCGTTGTCATGTTGGAACACTGCGTTGGCGTTGGCCATAACTGGAACGATGTGTGGCCGGAGGATCTGGTCAATGTAGCCCTGTGCATTCAGGTTGCCCTGCACGTGGACCAGGTCAGTTCTGCCAGTGTGTGAGATGGCTGCCCACACCATGACACTACCCCCGCCGAATCTGTCCACTTCCTGCACGCAGTTTGCCGCATAACGTTCACCACGACGCCTATACACGCGACATCTTCCATCATGACGTCGGAGCAGAAATCGGGACTCGTCACTGAACCACACCTGTCTCCATCGCAGTTGAGGCCATTGTCGATGAATCTGGCACCACTGCAGTCGGAGTCGACGGTGTTGTGGTGTTAAGATGACACCTCGAACTGGACGTATGGCACGAATTCCTACCTCACGTAGGCGGTTCCGTACGGTCTGGTCGGATATCCTGCGCAAACCTGGTATTGCTGCGGCTGTGGAGGTGGCAGTAGTCAATCGTTCCCGAAGGTGGCGTACCCGGATGTAGCGGTCCTGCCCGGGGGTAGTGACCCGTGGTCGACCGGATCTAGGGAGGTCACGTGTTGATCCATGTTGCTGGTAACGGTCCCACAGTCTGGAGATGGTGCTTGGGGACACATGGAATGCCCTGGCAACGGCCGTTCTGGATTCGCCTGCGTCTAGTCGGCCGATGGCATTGTTTCTCTGCGGTTCACTGAGACGTGGCATGTCCTGGATTGTCAACTGCCGGCCAGATACAGAGGCCAGGCAAGCGAACACCCTGCACTTTTATACTGTCGGTGTTCATGTTGCACGTGCAGACAACGCACGTGCAGTGGTGACATGGTTTGCACGTGGCTGCGTTTTTGCGAATATTCACATTTTGGAACTTTATTGTACAGTAGCTGCGTTTTATCGAATGTAACCGTGGGAATGTGTTTGGGACATGCAATGACCTTATATTCACAAAGCATGAACCGGTAGGAAATATAAAATCGGAGTTATAACCCATTTGTACCCTTTTGCGTTTCTTTTTTTGAAGAGTATATGTATAATATTTTAATGTGGTGTCGGTGTTTGTGTGAATGCATGTAATAGGTCAGCCTCGGGTTTTTATGGGACAGGGATGGTTATCTGGCAATAACCACCTCACCCCTTGCCGGGTTCTTTTCCTATATTTTTAAAATATATTTTGAATTTATAAAATGTTTTTTTTTTTTAAAATTAGATTTTAATTATTTTTACAAGCGTGCTCTTTTTAATGTGTTTATTTCTTTTATCCTGGTTTTAAAATTTTGAATCTTTTTGATTTAATAAAAAAAAAAAAAATCTAGGAACTTAATAGGGCGGTGAGCTGCTCCTATGCCAACGCTCTGTGAATAGCTTTACCCATAACTCTACACAGACGTTGGTTTTTCCATATTAAAGGGTGCCAGTGTCTTTTGAATGACGTAACGTTTATGTTCTTCTTGGTTTACAGAGAGGCGCCTCGGGTCTTCATTCAACAAGATACGTTTCACACCCACGACGTGCTGGACATGCGGATTTTTTGGGTGTTCCTCTACTAGGAGCACCATTTATCATAAATGTTAATTTAATTTTGTCCCTCTTCTAGGGACTGCACATCTAAATAAATGGGGGGTGCCGATTTTGGAGGGCACAACGGCTGGGCGGGGTAGGGGGGGACTTGCTGGGTGGGGGTCGGGGGGGGGGGGGCGTGCCACCGGAGGATAGAGACAGGCGCCTAGGCGTAGGCGGTTTAGGTGGTAGGGATAGATAGGTGTGTCTGGGGGCTGGCCCCCTCCCCGCCTTCCCCCTCCCATACGTTTTGGGCTATTGGTTGTCCCTTCCCCCCCCCCCCCCCCCCCCATCCGGCCACGCTTTAGTTACCAATAACTTCGGCACTCCTACGGTGAATATAATAAATTAAAATTAAATGAGTATTTCTTGTGACCCCTGGGCTACCCAATCACCAATCCTCCCCAGACAGGGCTTAAATAATTAATGACCTAGAGTTTGAGATAATATTTTGTCTGCCCGCTCAAAAATTGGTGTTTAATTAGTAGGTTTTATTTTATATTATATATAATTATATTAAAGTTTTGGATATACACCAAATAAAATTTATTTATTTTTGTAAAGTGTCCCCATAAGTATTTTATATTTTGAATAAATATCAAAATTGCCCATTAAATTTCTGGCCCGGAGCAGACCCCTGGCTATCCAGGACTCGGCCCCGGGGCAGACATGCTTGAAGCTCTAGTGGCATATAAGCATGTAAAAATTTACAACCAACCAACCAACCTCAGCACAATCTAAACTATAGCTATTTGATGTTTAATATGTATATATGATTATTTCGACAGTCGATCGAACAAAAAAAGAGTTTTGTTTAACAACACCACTAGAGTACATTGATTTATTAATCATCGACTGTTAGATGTCAAATATTTGGTAATATTGAAATATAGTCTTTGAGAGGAAACCCGCTGCATGTATCCATTAATAGCAAGGGACCTTCTATAACACCATCCAACAGACCAGGTAGCACATACCACGGTATTTGATATATCAGTCGTGACCTAATGGATATGCAATAGCCCACCTTTCGCTGTGGGCTTTCGGGCTACACAGAGGTCGAAGGTCTTGACCGGTATTAATTATAAAACAAATAAAGCAATACTAAAACATGGATCACAACTGTTGCATAGCGTACATACTATATTATAAAAATACAGGTATTTTACAGTTCTTACCGACACGCTAAATAAATGACTATTTATAAAGTTACCACAAGTTAATTATAACACATATATACATCTTAGATATAACTACATGTATAATCCAAATATTAAATAAAACAGCATTGCTGCTAAACTAAATAACCTAAATGTCTAATTCTTCAAACATATTTATATTTAATACTAGCTATAATACAAACAAATATAATTGCGTCTTAATGATATTTGACTTTATACATATAAAGAAGTGCAAATTAAAAAAACACAAGGAAAGCTAACCTCAGGATTTCAAAGATGACGAATTTTCAGAGAAGGAATAAAAATGTGTCTTCTTGCCAGGTAAGATTTCTAAAAACGTAGTAATTAGTCTCTGGTTGGTGTCACAGCTCAGTGGTCAACAGTCCAGCCCAAGCTACAATTACAAATCCAAATTACAAAACTACTGATTAAACCTCAGTGCATGTGTCTGTGTACAGGGTGTCGCCCTATTTGATCGAATTCCCAATTGGTCGAAATGCTAATTGTTAAAAAAATAAGCACTCGTCTGTTATATAACCACTACCTGATTACCTGTGTATGTAATGAACATGGCCTCTTCATGTTTATACAAGTTTTGATTATAGACGGACAATGGTTTATTTACCAATGTACATAAACGAGCTGCCGTACATAAACATATTGTCTCCAGTTTTTCATAGTTTCTCCATGGCCTCTTCTGAATAAAACTCTGTTTATACACATTTTCATTATAAACTGCTGCTTAAGTGGACATGTGTACTTGTATTTGTACTTGAAAGAATGAATATTTTAAAATGTTGAAACTTTTTCTGTTTTTTTTTGGTGAAATAAACGTTTTTAGATGGATACGTTCTTTCTAATTATTTACAGACATTCACTACATTCAATACATGGATTATTTCGACATTTGTCATATTTGCATACTTTATGTGTTAAGCGATATCTATACCATCTGTACAATAATGATCTGTTTCTAAATAATCTAGAACAGTTCATTATAATGACGGAGGTAACAACATGCATGTCAGTAAGACCATTGAAACATATCTATTGTTGATCTAGCAGTTCCACCAATTGGGAGTTCGACCAACTGGGAGTAAGCCGTGTACAGTGAGTACAATAGCTTTAAATAAGCTACCACTGCCACTTGGTTACATAATATCTACCGTGTTACCGGTAGACCGAAAACCAATTCATTACGGGGAACCAATTATCATCGTGTTACAGGTTAGCTTTTAGCATCATTTCGAGTTGCAATCTAACGTTAAAAATGCATTTATATTTAACACCTAATGGACGCAGATAAACAATGGGTTAGGGTGTCGTAGACGTTCCTTTCTCGAAACTGTCAATTAAATTAATATTTATTCTCTCTCTCTCTCTCTCTCTCTCTCTCTCTCTCTCTCTCTCTCTCTCTCTCTCTCTCTCTCTCAGTTTCGTTCTAACAATGTTGTTGTGCGACCATTCAGTCGTGTTTTAATTGTCTGCTTCACGGTGTAGAGATTTTAGAAATTCATCAGCTGTCAGACTAGTTTCGTATTCCACAAAAAAACCTACAAGAGACTACAGGTTACACACCACACTTAATTACTCCATGCACTTCAATGCAATTTGCATGTCAGAATATATTATGTGAAAAATACACCACTATCGAGAGGGTCATGTGACTACCAATTTTAGGGAGTGCTCTCGAATGACAAATACCGAGTAAAACAAATCAACAGGTCGACCACGAAATTTTTCAGTTAACAGCCCTCATGCCTGAGCACTGCCTCGTGTTGATGTTATACATGGCACTATATCACTTGTACAGTTGTTATCGGTTATTACTACAAATATAACAAGCAACTTCAAAGCAATGAGTAGTTTATATACTACAGATGTCAACCTACGTGTAATTATCAAAGAACGGTTTCAAAAAGAATATCCGAATTGTGCAGTATTTTTTCTTATGAAGAACTATTTCCTAAACCGGACTATATTAGGCAGCTACAACAAGTAACGACACAACAAATGGTATGGTGTTGCCTACGCTCTAGCGCCCTTTCGCTGTTCATATGTTCCTTCTCTACCACAATTTAATACCTTGTAACGCGCGTGTTTGCCACCAACGACGAGGCCATAGCTGCTACTCACTCTGTCTACGAACACCAAGGCAATACAAACAAACACTTATTCAAAACGTGTTAAGGTAATACAAATATGTGTTGTTCGAAATGATCAAATGTCGTCGTTAAACAAAATAAACTTTAACTGAATGATATTATAATCATTGTCTTAACATGGGTCTGTTTGATTGGTCTCCAGAGTCCAGAATCATACCCTACTGGTATTCTTGGGTTTCTGTCATTGCAATAATATTAACAACTAAACTGACATATTAAATACATTATTCCTGTTTAGAATACCAGTGTCTATAAAAAAAAATATTGTTTCGTCTTTCTAATATATTAATAGCAGCTAGAACTGGATTTTAACTCGCAATAATTTCGTACGTAGGAAGAAATAAAAACTATATTTTCGGAAATGAAATTAAGCTTTAGCCACTACAAATATTCAGAATACCAAAAGCACATTATATATAGAGATACTGCTATTTTAAACAAGAAAGTGCATGCAATATGTAATTATAGAGGAGAAAAGCGATATACTCGTATCAGACGACATCATTTTATCAAAAGCATCAAACTCAGCAGTCTATTTAAGTATCACGCATGCACGGCTTATCTGGGATCGACCCCCGTCGGAGGGCCCGTTGGGATATTTCTCATTGCAACCAGTGCACAAAATACTGGTGTGTCAAATGCCGTGATACGATCTATCCTGTCTGTGGTATGGTCTATATAGAAGATCCTTTGCTACTTATGACAAAAGAAAATATAGCGGGTTTTCTCTCTAATAATATATATCAAAATTATCAAACGTTTGACATCCAATTATCGATAACTAATAAATCATTGTGCTCTAGTAGTGTCGTTAAAGAAAATAAACTGTAACTTTAAGCTCCATCCAGAATAGCACACAGTACAGTCCCGTCGAATGAGGTTTAAAGGTAATGGAAGGTCACGAATCTAGATAATCAGTGAAGGTGCTCAGAATAAAAACGCTCAACTGAGGTGTTCATATCGTAGAATCGAAACACCCTCGCAAACCCAATGAAATTTCCCTACCCTTTCAAAAGCCATGTTATATACTGTCCTCTATTTGGGAGTGAATATAAAATATCGTACCCATTTGGGTAACTTAAATGGTCATAAATTCTCACAATACGTAAGTGACCCTCCATCTTATGGTTCCGGGCACCTAACTGAAGACGGTGAATACTTATTACATTTTTGTCCACTATACAAAGTACCTCGAAATACGCATTTTTTGTCCAAGCGTTTTCAATCTTACCCAGCTATTAGCGTCTGACAATACTAAAGAACTTAATCATCTCGGAAAATATTTATTTAGAGCAAATGCCGTTAGAGACACGCTGATTGGAGCAAATTGGTTAATATTAGCATTACTTCTATTTATTCAGTATAGCACTATTCGTTTACATGCATATTAAACCAATAATAAATATATCTCTCTCAGCATTAATCATATAAAACAATATACATTTATTTAATCTATTAGCAGTTGTAGTAGCAGTAGTAGTAGTGGCGGTAGTAGTAGTAGTAGTAGTAGCTGCATCATTTACTAAATCACTCTCCACCATAATCCTGTACATAATATCATGTATATATTTATTATTTTGTTTAACCTTGTATTATGCTTAAAACTTATTTGATTTGTCAGATTACCATAATCTTAATTGTAATATTTTACTATTTGGTGACCAAGCCTTAGTCACCTAGAAAATGATATATTCAAATCTGTCCAGAAATGCATTATAAATAGCAAACGTTTTGAGATTAATTAACCAGTCATATTCGTTGTCTCTCTTGTGATATCTAATTCTAAAATGCTTAAAGGTAGTAACCCGTTCATCCTCTTTACCTTTTCTTCCTTCTATTTCCCCTCTTTGGTAGTAAATTTGGACCAAGTTATAATCATGTTTTATGTTATTGCTTGTAATATACGTTTGTATTCATATTGCAGAGTGTTGGAAGAGGCCTTAAAAGAGGCTAACGTCTGTTGACCAATCCCTACTGTTTTTGAACGAAAATAAATATTGTTTAAACTAAACTATCGTAATGGAAAACATGTTGAGGGTTTCCTCTGAATACTGCGTGCCAGAATTACCAAGAATTTGAGATAGAGCAGCCGGCGGTTAATTAATCAGTATGATCTAGTGGTGAAGTTAAAAAACCCAAAACAAAACAAAACACAACTCGTGCTATATTTCCCTGTTTGTTTCATGTATTTGTGACACATATTTTTAGTTTAAATTACACAATTGATACTTGCTTAATTAACTCGAAAATATCGGAATTGTAATGTTTCTAGTAGTGGGTGTAAAACGTATGAATGACTTCCTCTATAAATCTTAGTAAAATAGAAAAAAACCCATATAGGTAGCATATCTAACAAAATTATTTCTTAAAAACATGTTCGCAATAACCCTAACGCCACGCTCGTAATCTTTTAAGCTTTCTCAACATTTTGTTTTCAATAGTAAATGAAATACTAGTAATTTCTTTGAAATTGTGTGTATGATATTCTGGGTATATTATTCACATTTCAAAACAATAATAAATCAATAATATAGTAATTATGCATCATTCACACACACACACACACACACACACACACACACACACACACACACACGCACACACACACATGCCCTTCAAACTAATCGTACTAGCTAGGATATTTGAAATCACCTTTACAATCAATTACAAACTTTGATGGAATACACATGCCGGGATGAAGATTTTGGTGTCATCAATGTTTTGACAGTAGTTCACTGAATGTCGTCGTCTCAGTTAAATACGAATAATATGAAGCAATACAATAATAAAACAATAACAACAACAACAACAACACATGATGAGAAAAGAGCGAGCCTGACATAGGGCCACCATGCTCAGATGTGGTTTACCCAACAAACACACGGGAAAAGAACGAGCCAGGCATAGCGCCACCATGTTCAGATTTGTTTTCCCCAACAAACACACGAGAAAAGAGCCAGCCAGGCATATGGCTACCCTGCTCGGAGTAGGTTTTCACAAATGTACTTCTCTGTGACTGTGCATGGGAAGTCAACAACAACAACAACAAACAATAAACAACAACAAACGTCGAGAAAAGGGCGAGCCAGACATATGGCCACCTTGCTCAGAGTAGTTTTTCACAAATGTACTTTCGTGAGAATGTGCATGAGATGTCAATCCATGACTTGATCTTAGGCACTAACGCGACACAGTCTTCATTTCCATTGTTGTTTGGTTCTCCAGGGCTCCATTTTGAAAATGTGACGACACTTCCGTCCTCCCAGACAAACGCACCCTCTGTTTGCACGTCAGACAGGCCAATAATGTACCACGCTGGACCTAAAATAAGAAAGACAGACAGAAATGTTTTATTTAACGACGCACTCAACACATTTTATTTGCGGTTATATTGGCGTCAAAATAGAATAAGAAAGCAATATTCAATGCTATAGGCAAAATTTACATACAATAGAGCGATTCCGTAATTGACTAAAGTGAGGGATTTGACCCGTAAACAAAAAACACACACCCCATCCCCCCACCCCGAAAAAAAAAAAGAAGAAAAAAAAAAAGAAGAAGAAAAAAAAAAAAAGAAGAAGAAAATAAACAATTTAAACAGGAATTAATATCTTCATTGTTTGATATCTTTTATAGTAGAGATACATTAACAATAACAATACGTTCGTCCCTATGGATGAGTATTGCTGTTTTGATTTATACACTGACCAAATGTGCTGACTGTTAAGTCATTTATTTTTTGGCGGATTTAAGTTTTTGTGGTTTTGCTGAAATACGCATTCCGTTGGGTTCTTACATTCGTGAAAAAAGTAGTACATGTATGATACAATTATATTATAAGTTTTTTTGTGTTTTTAAATTCGTTGACGGCACTAGACCACAATTATTACAAGAAACGTATACCACCACGAAACGTGGTTTCTCTATATTTAAATAGAATTATCAGTGAAAAGAGTCAATTAATTTACAATCTTAACAAATAATAAATGTATTTCAACTTTTCTGCTTAACCTATAATTATCACGTACAACAGGTTAATTACGACAAACTAAATGCAACCCCGTGGGCGGGATTTAGCTCAATCGGTTGAGTGCTTGCTTGACGTGTGTGAGTAGGAGGATCGAACCACCTCAGTGGATGCATTGAACTGACACAGAACGCGCGAGGGTGGTACTACCAATAATGAGATTTACTACCAATAATATATTTGATTCACAATTACTGGAGGTGGGCGTGCATTTCCCCCTGCTCCGTTGTGCCTGTGTTTTTTGCCATCCAGTGCTTTTTCTAAGCATGACCTTTGTAATCTATTGGGTCATTTACAGCTTTTCACGATAACTCAGCCTGATGAGACTTCGACACAGTCACGTCGCTTTGTCGCCCTTGGAGTGGCTGTTATATAAATTAAAGAAGAAAAGTATGTTTAAAGCCTGCGTGGTGTATTTGATGAGGGTCTGGGAGCTCTGTGAGTGCGGGTGGGTGCTTTAGATCAGTTGATTGAGTGCTCGTCTGAGGGGCTTGCGTCGCAGGATCGAACCTGATTCAGTCAACTGATTGGCACTTTCTCGTTCCAACTAATGCATCACAACTACTCAAAGGCCGTGACATGTGCTTATCTGTCTCACGGAAGGTGCATATAAAAGATCCTGTGCTATTAATGGAAACATATAGTGGGTTTCCTCTCTAAGACTGTTAGAATTGCCAAATCTTTGACATACAATAGCCGATGAATAGTTAATCAATGTTCTCTAATGATGTCATTAAACAAAACAAACTGTCAGTGCTGGGTAGTATGTGAGGGACTAATCAGGTTAAACCAAAACAAACTGTCAGTGATGTGGGGTATGTGAGGGACTAATCAGGTTAAACCAAAACAAACTGTCAGTGATGTGGGGTATGTGAGGGACTAATCAGGTTAAACCAAAACAAACTGTCAGTGCTGTGGGGTATGTGAGGGACTAATCAGGTTAAACCAAAACAAACTGAATGAATGAATGAATGTTAAACCAAAACAAAAGGAATCTCGTTAAAACGTTTAACTTTACTTTGCACAATACAGTTGATATAATACCATACAGTAATATCAGGATCACACATAACTTCATTGGTTTACCCGCAAGGGTTAGATATAAAAGAAACATCTGACGGTATTAAAGCTATGCAGAAATTCAAAGTGACAGTGGCCTCCAAAGACACCTATGTGACAAAAGTAATAACATCAACTTTTCAATAGTCAATTTCCCTTTATGTCTACCAATATACCTTCGGCTCCAGGTTTTGTTATTTACATATCCCAACTTGTAAGATACGCTAAGGCATGTTCAGTGTATGTAAATTGTAAACAACGCGATATCATTCTGAAACACACATTGTTCCATCAGAGTTATGATGTGCAGAAACTCTACTAAGTACGATGCATCACTGACCAAAATGACAGCTGAGGCTGTACCATATTCTGAACTTGTGCATAATTGTCCATCACTGTGTCGAAATTCTTGCACATTTGTTATTGGTTGAGATAATGTGATCAACTTAACAGCTGTAGTGGCAGTATTCATGATGGGATCAACCAGTGAGACAGCATGTCTATCTTTGACAAACGCCTGCTATTATTACTGTTTTAACAGTTACCCAAGGCCGCATGCCATCACATATTGCTTGATTCCAATGAACTATGTCCTATGCTATTTTTGATGTGTGTTTAGTTCATTACTAAGTATTAATTTGTGTCAGGATTATACGTTTGTTACTGATACTTAAAAAGTTAAAGTTTGTTTTGTTTAACGACACGTCTAGAACACATTGATTATTAATCATTGGCTATTGCATGTCAAACATTTGGTAATTTTGACTCGTAGTCAATAGCGGAAACTAGCGACATTTTCTTAATGCAGCAAGGGATCTTTTATATGCACTTTCCCATAGACAGGAACGCACATACCACGGCCTTTGTCCAGTTGTCGTGCACTGGTTGGAACGAGAAAAAACCCAGTTGATTAAACAGGTACACTGAGGTGGTTCGATCCTGCGACGCAAGCACCTCAAGCGAGCGCTCAACCGACTGAGCTAAATCCCGCCCCTACTGGTACTTAACCAGATACATTAAACTATTTTAACGATGGTACTATTGTACTAACGATCGTAAAATTGATATTTCATTTTAACACGTGTTATAGATGAGCTATGAAGAAATTACCGAGAGATCTACTGACGTAGTCACTGACAACTTCATTTTTCTTCTCCGTGTCCAAGACCACCAATCTGTCACCTGACTGGTTGCATTTCACACGTGCTTCATCAACTGGTTTCCTATCACTGACCACCTTGATGCACACGTTTTCAAGTAGTACGTACCCATCGTCGGTCGGGCAGTGATCTGCAGATATATTATATGTTTAATTATTATTCGTATTATTTTTAAAACGAACATTATCAAAGCTTATTAATTCTGTTTAAACTGACCCACCCCAAGACTCCCCTACGCACACCTAATAAAAAAAAATTAAAACCCGGAAAAAACGCTAGAAAAAAACCAACAAACCCCCCCTCCCCCACACACCAACATAGCTTGTTTGGAAATTAAAAAACATATCTTTACTATATCTCTTTTTAAACATCATACTTTTACTTTCATACTTTATCTGTCTTTTCTCTGCTAGATACGAAATGTCATTATTATTATATTAAATACCCAATAACAATCAGTTTTAAAGTTAACCTGAGTATCTAACGAATCTCTACTTGAATTATTTTCATCTTCCCTTACCCTTTCCTTTTCTTTTCTCTTTTTTTTTATTTTTTATTTTATTTCCTCTAGACCCTCAGATTACAATTTGGAAACTAATTGTATGAGGAAGCCTATATAGATTCATATTTGTAAACAGAAAATCTTAAACATCACGTCTAATATATATATATTTTTTATAATTTTGTATGTCATACTATTTGTATATAACTTTTATCTGATACTGTAAGACAATGATTCAAGGCTTCCCAACCTTGACATTGCCTATGATCTGGGGGTAATAATAATAATAATAATATTAATTTTTTTTTTTTTAAATAAAATAATAATAATAATAATAATAATAATAATAATTGTTTCAGTTAACATAAATATAAAAAAAAAATACATTCATTTTGGTAATTCGATTTATTATTGATTTTCGAATATGGCGATTTAATAATAAAATATATTCGCTATATTGGAAATTAGCTCGCATTTGATATTTTTTGGAAAGACAGTTTAAACCACAGTTAATGTTCGATAGACAATGACCCCTGCGCGTGCTGTAACCTCACTGTGGTGCAGGGGTGTAACATTATCTTTGAGAATGGCAAATACAGCACAAAATTGAAATTTTTAGTAAAAGTCAGTATCTATCTGTGATATTTGTATTTTTGTACAGTTCTTTACACTGTTTTTATTTAAATCTTGAATTCTTATATTGATGTTGATCATCATTTTATTTGTTTGCATTACCATAGTTTGACACCCAATAGCCGATGCATTTTTCGTGCTGGGGTATCGTTAAACATTCATTCATTCATTTGATTGACAATAAAGTATGAGTTCAAATTCAGCAATCCTGACGTTCTGTCGAATATATGACAAATATAGAACTATGTAGTTTTAAATATGTTTCAAATCAGATCTTCCATTCGGAAATGACCACAGGTCATAAATATCGATACTGAATGCGTTAAGCTGCTAACAGATATATGTTAACGATGGTAAGATTGGTTGAACAAAATATCACCAATATTCTGAACAGCATTGTCTTTAGTCGGACCCATTTGTCATTCAATTTCAACTTATTATCGTGTTTATACCCAATTAAGGTTCAAGCACGATGTCCCGGGCACACACATTGGATATCTCGGTTGTCTGTTTAGGGCAGTGAGTTAGTTATTCGTTGGTTATTTGTTAGTGAGAGAGAAGAGGGTGTAGTGGCCTTACACCTACCCAATGAGCCCTTAAGAGCTCGCTCTGGATTGGATCCGGTACAGGGCTGCGAACCCTGTACCTACCAGCCTGTAGTCCGATGGCACAACCACTGCACCATATATATAACCATTGATAAATCTAAGTAACCATTTTGTGTATACAAAAGGAAACGAACTAAGATTGAATGTAAACTTACCAAGTTCACATTTGAAGTCAGACCACGTTCCGTTTGGGAGACAGATTCTGTTACCTACTGGGTGGTAGTTAAAATCACAAGTGTAGGACAAACGACTTCCGACTTTGGTCGTCTCGTAGGTTGTGGTGAAGGCAGGTTGGGCGTTGGCAACAGTTGGTGGGCTTGGACAGTCTGGAAGATAAATCAAACATCAGAAGAGTGGCATAAGTTCACTTGTGAAAAATCTATTTTTTTGTGTTAAACATTATTAAAATATTTTAGACAGTGGCCCATCTATTTTATGTTCGGCTAATTTTTTTTTATAGTTTAAAAACGCATTGTATTGCACAACAACAAATGGATAAGACCAAAGCTTGCTAACTTTCTCGGCTTTCTGTATATACGTATGTGGTTTAAACAATGATTATCCCAATTATAATGCTGACTGGGAATTGGCCAACAGGCAAAATGCCTATATCAAGGCATCTCGCTACAATTTGAAAATATAATTCAGGTTTACAAAATATGCCAGACCATTGGTAAATTCCATGGTTCCAGATCTTAAAGGAATATTACCACGCGCAAGTTTACAAATCTGCAACCCCAGGTCTACCAAGGATTATAAAACAGTAACCTTGATTACTATTGGAATGGAAGAAAAGGTGGTTATTTTTATAGTCACGTTACAACCCCCGGGGGTGGGGGGAGGGGTTATATGCCTTTAAGAGTGGGAAACAAAATATACAATCTAAGTCATACATTTTAGATATAATAGTACATGGTGAATAATTATTCATTACTATTACCAAATATTTATATAACAAACTTTATGTTTAGAAACTTTGATATGTTTGGATATTGTTACCTACACACAATTATATCAAATGCTGCACGTGGTGTTCCATAGGTTTCGTGTCCACACAGTGTCTCTGGAAACATATGCATTTAAGTCAATATACTAGCAGTTATGTGCAAACAAGTAGTTGTGTGGACACCCAGTTACTACAGATCAGTTTCTATACACGTATGTGAGAACAACGGTACATAACTGTATATTTAAATTAACTTGAGTAAAACACAGAGACTCACTCACACACACACAAACACACGCACGCACGCACGCACGCACAGACACACACACACCAAAGTATGTTGAAATGAAATGGGATTCTATTGGTTTCCGCGTAGTTTTATACTTATATTCAATTAAGGTCCAAACATGCTGTTCTAGGCACAAACCTCAGCTATTTCGGCTGTCTGTCCAGGGTATTGGGTTAGATGTCAGTGGTTGGTGGTTATTGAGAAAGAAGAAGGTGTAGTGGTTTTAAACCTACCCATTGCGTCGACAAAGCTCGCCATGGATGGGAGGCAGTACCGGGCTGCGAACCCAGTACATAACAGACTTAATATATCCGATGGCTTAACCACAACACCAACGGAACTGGTCACTTTCCTTAGTATGCCAGTGAGACTTGTTCCAGTTTCAGGTAGTCAGTTCAATTTGTTTGACTCTTGCTGTTCTTCAGTGTTTGTGCCAACCAGTCGATATTTCAACAAAGCCCTGTAAATCCTTACAGGAATACTATTCACGGTTCCTTGCTTGGGGTATTAGTTTTTGTACATGTGAAGTAATTTTGTAACTGACACATCTTTAATATATATATATATATATATATATATATATATATATATATATATATATATATATATATATATATATATATATACACACACACACACACACCCCCACACACACACACCACTTGACAGAAAAAATCTTAAATGCACATTGTAAATATTATCTTGTCTCGTGCTTATGATAATCACTAATTGATAGCACGATAATACGTTTCAATCAAAGACTGTCATGTAAGTTGCCTGGTTATTGTCAAAGATAGAATTATACAGGTTAGTTGTTGTTTCCCGTGAATCACCCTACACTTGACTATAGCTACGACCATCCACTTAAACTATCACAGCACGTGTTGCTAAGAAGCCCACTTCTAGAGTTTAGCTTTCGTATTCCGTGAATCAACACTACACTTGACTATAGCTACGATCACTTACTTAACTTATCACAACACGTGTTGCTAAGAAAACCATTATGTACCTAAAATACCCACAATTTATCGTTTACTACACTACTAGAATTGAAAAAAAAGAAAGAAAGTTTGTTTTCCTTAACGACACCACTACAGCACATTGATTTATTAATCGTCAGCTAATGGATGTCAATCAAACCCCGTCATGAAATTTTTAAATATAGTCTTAGAGAGGAAACCCGCACCAGTTTTGAATTAGTAGCAAGAGATCTCCCTGTGTAGCACATGACCTTTCTTGTTAACATACGAATAAGTGGTGAGGTGTGTTATTTGAAATATATACAATGCCTTTAATATATGATAAATATCGGTTATTACCAGGGTATGTTTGGGTATCGTGATTATCTAATATTAGGAATAAAAATTGTATTCCTACTATATGATATTGACGACGCCAAAAGAGACAATGATAATAACTTATTTATCATATATAATAATATAAAGCTTAATACAACGTGTTTTTTTTAAACTGTACTCAACTATCTGGGCTGTCTATTTATGACAGTGGCTTAGTTGTTACTGGTTGCTGAGGGAGAAGAGAATGTTACTAAAACTCGATCTGGGTGGGAGCCACCCCACCCTTTTCGCACAATCATAGAACCGCCACCCCACCCTTTTCACACAATCATAGAACCGCCACCCCACCCTTTTAGAAAAATCATAGAACCGTCACCCCACCCTTTTAGCACAATCATAGAACCGCCACCCCACTCTTCGCACAGTCATAGAACTGCCACCCCACCGTTTTAGCACAATCATAAAACCGCCACCCCACTCTTCGCACAATCATAGAACTGCCACCCCACTCTTCGCACAATCATAGAACCGCCACACCACCCTTTTAGCACAATCATAGAACTGCCACCCCACTCTTCGCACAAACATAGAACTGCCACCCCACCCTTTTAGCAGAATCATAAAACCGCCACCCCACTCTTCGCACAATCATAGAACTGCCAACCCACTCTTCGCACAATCATAGAACCGCCACCCCACTCTTCGCACAATCATAGAACCGCCACCCCACCCTTTTAGCACAATCATAAAACCGCCACCCCAATCTTCGCACAATCATAGAACTGCCACCCCACCCTTTTCGCACAATCATAGAACCGCCTCTCTACCTTTTTCGCACAATCATAGAATCGCCACCCCACCCTTTTCGCACAATCATAGAACCGCCACCCCACCCTTTTAGCACAATCATATAACCTGCCACCTCACCCTTTTCCCACAATCATAGAACCGCCACCCCACCCTTTTCGCACAATCATAGAACCTGACACCCCACCCTTTTAGCACAATCATAGAACCGCCACCCCACCTTTTTCGCACAATCATAGAACCTGCTACCCCACCCTCTTCACACAATCATAGAACCGCCACCCCACCCTTTTAGCACAATCATAGAACCTGCCACCCTACCCCTTTCACACAATCATAGAACCTGCCACCCCACCCTTTTCGCACAATCCTAGAACCTGCCACCCTACCCCTTTCACACAATCATAGAACCTGCCACCCCACCCTTTTCGCACAATCATAGAACCTGCCACCCTACCCCTTTCACATAATCATAGAACCTGCCACCCTACCCTTTTCGCACAATCATAGAACCGCCACCCACCCCTTTCACACAATCATAGAACCTGCCACCCTACCCTTTTCGCACAATCATAGAACTGCCATTTAACCCTTTTCGCACAATCATCGAACCAACACACCACCCTTTTTACACAATCATAGAACTGCCGCCGCACCTTTTTCGCACAAACATGGAACCGCCACCCCACCCTGTTTGCACAATCATAGAACCGCCACCCCACCTTTTTTGCACAGTGATAGAACCGCCACTCAACCATTTTCGCACAATCATAGAACCGCCACCGTACTTACACACTACGACACATTTCTTCGAGTATCTGCTAGTTGGTTCGCAAACTTCATTCTTGGAACAAGAGTTGTTTTCACAAGGACCAGCTATTCTCTGATAAATAAATAAATAAATAAAAATAAGAAATAATAAATAATAAGTAAATAAATAAGTAAATAATAAATAAATAAATAACTTTTCTAGTATCAATCGGGTCAATTCTTATTTTGCAGTCGTAACTGCAGACGATATTTTATGTCAGTCCCGTGAATTAGTTGTTATCATTAGCTATAGTGATATTTACTACATACTACACGTATTATTGCAGATTTTGATATTTGATGAAGGTCAGTCGTCTTTATTACACACATTACAGTAACTGTTATTATCGTAGACTTTAATACTTGTTGAAGTATGTCTTCTGTATTATTTACATTACAGTGGTAACTGTATGGCACTAAATGAACGCCAGTCTTTTATATCATTTATATTAGTTATTATTGTAAATGTTTATACTTACTGAAAACAGTTATGTATATTGGTTATATTAAAGTTATACTGTATACCCATAAACGTACGAGGCAGGAGGTGGGGGGGGGGGGGGGACAACTGTCCCCAAGTGCTGGAGCAAAACTTCAAATTCGGGCAAAACTTATACAGATATTTCTATCATTCTACCCTCAAAATTAGTTCTAATCCGTGTAAAAATGCGTAGTGATTCCTTTTATCCCTATATAGCTGTTTGGTAGTAATACTAATATGATTAAATTATTTGTTTTCCAGATTCGGGCATTTACGTTTAATTCGGGAAAGCAGTCTGCAGTAACGTAAGCCCGTACGCCTATGTGTCTACCTTCATTGGTCCTGACCTCTATATTACTTACATTACAGTTATTGCTGTAGACAAATTACACGCACATAAACTACAGTTACTATTGATTAATACTTACTGAAGGCCAATCCTCTGCATTGCTTACATCGGTTCCTTTTTGAGTAACAAATGAATTCCCGGCTTGTTCGATTGTAATGGAAAAAAGTTTACATTTTCCACTGGAATGCTTAAAGCTGAACGATTTGCACATGTTACGAAGCTTGCATCGTGCCGCACATTCCACAAGTCCAGTGTCTTCTATAACGTCTATACCTAATGCAGTTATGTCTTTATTCCTTCGTAAATATTTGAAGTTGTCCAGATTTGTACATGTTCGTACAGAACCATTAACGTGCAAGAAAACATCGACCAAGAAAACCGACACAAGAAACACAGTTTTCATCATTTAATCGTGTCTATCTTTATTCAGTTTATACTGCTTCAAAATCGCATTTTGCCTATTCCCTTAACATGGCACACAGGTTAGGAATAATCATTACATTTGGTTAAACACAGAACGTATGGTGAAACAATAAGATGATAATCAAAACTACATGTATATATATTCTACAGCTGAATGTTTATTTACTAATGGCGATTTCTGATTTGTTAGCGAGTGGCAAATGGCAAAACGCTGCAACCAGTTAGTTTTGAAAGCAATTGTCTGTATGGCCGTGCACTAAATTATTCATCACACACACATACAAACCTGTCAGTGGATTACGAAGTTACTGCATAACCTTTCATTATGGGTACACGTTAGTTCTTGTGCAGATGACACGACACTATCCATACTACTTTTATTGGCAATTGATAGTGGTTATTTCAGACGTAATCTAATAACCGATGTATTTTTCGTGCTGGGGTTTTGTTAAACATCTATATATTCTATTCCAGACGTAATCATGGAGTGGAAAGAAACAGATAATTTTCAGCATTCACGAGTTACAAAGTGAAACACATATCATCTTCTAGAACCAACAAAGCCTATATATACTGACGGGAACCCCCCCCCCCCCCCCCCCCAAAAAAAAAAAAAAAAAAAAAAACACACCAAAAAACAACAAAACAAACAACAACAACAACAACAACAAACAAAAAAACAGGAAAAAAAAAACAGGAAAAAAAAAAAAAAAGCACACAAAACCCCCCCGAAAAAAAAAAAAAAAAAACAAAAAAAAACGCAAGTTCAGTTTTGGCAATATAACTTCTTTATATCCCTGTACCAAATGTAGTAACATTTAACACATAGTTACCTTATTGTACTGTTTAAAGAATATGTGGTTAAAATTGGGTCAATCGTGACCACGTGCGAAGCTGCATGTTTTTGTTTTGTTTACTGATTTGTCAAGAAAGCGTGCATCCGGGGCACTGCCACGTTCTATAGACTCGAACACCATACCATATCAAAGTTGTGAACAGTACACATCGAGTACACAACATTTTATGTCAACACGGCAGCAAACATGTCGCGAATGTTGATAGGGGTAGGGCTATTGCTCTATTTATGCAGGAGCAATCACAACGTCGTGTCGGCCATCAATTTGGGGTACATGTGTCAACGATAGCTCGCTTAGATGGGCGTCAGACAGCCGCAGGAAGATTAGCTGGTCGTCCCAGGAGCGAACGTTAGCTCGTTACGTTGCTACGTCAAGATAGAGCCATACGTCTCGCACACCTTCATTACTGATTTCAGACGGCTACGGAAACAGCGAGTCAGGTTGTAGGCACCCAGGGTCGCCCAGTGTGCCCACGAACGGTACGGAATCAGTTGCGGGAGTTAAACTTACGGCCACGACGTCCCTACGTTGGTCCGCAACTTAGTACCAGGCGACGTCAACGTTCATTGCAATAGCTGCGTGCACATGCACCATATCGGTTCCACTTGGCCTACTGGATACGTGCTTTATTCACTGACGAGTCTCGGGGAGCCATACTCATATGCGTGCGTAAAGGAAAACGACATATTTGACAAGGTCTGTTATTGTTTGTCTGTTTGTTTGAGTTGTTTTTCTTGGTTTTTTTTTTTCTATATGTTGTTGTTGGTTTTTCTTTTTTTTTTCTTTTCTTTTTTTTTTTTTGGGGGGGGGGGGGGGGAGGATTTATTATCTTATGTTGTAGCAGGATAATGTGAGGCCGCACGTTGCGAAGGTTTGTCTTAACTTCCACAACAAAAACAATGCCCCATAGCTCCATTAGCCACCCTACAGTCCAGATTTGAACCCGATCGAGCATTTGTGGGACAAGCTGAACAGGATGGTCAGAAAGCGCGTCACCGTCCTGAACAACGTCGCTCAGCCCACGAAGGTCCTTCTTCACGAGTGGAATAACATCCCACAAAGGACCATAAACAACTTGGTTTGGTCAATGTTTAGGAGAGTTATAGCAAAGACTGCAGCCCGGGGTGGGTGATATCGAAATAGCGTAGGATACCCACATTTCAACATTATCCATGCAACCGCCGTCCGTTATAACACAATAAAACTTGTTAAAATGTATTCAGTAATGACGACATAACCTAAAAATCCAAACAATGAAATAATCATCAATAAAACATTAGAAATATTTACCACCGAAAACAAAAACGTGCGTTTGTTTTTTTCCGTCAGTATTTTTAAAAACCTTCAAATTGTGTTGACTATGCACAGCTATTGCGTGGTCTAATGGTTTAGTTCATTTCTTCATATTGTTTTGCAGCTTATAAGGCCTGTATTCAGTAACACTAACAGTAAACGTTTGTTTGTTTTATTTAACGACGCCGCTAGAGCACATTGATTTTTTATCTTATCATCGGCTATTGGACGTCAAACATATGGTCATTCTGACACTGTTTTTAGAGGAAACCCGCTGTCGCCACATAGGCTACTCTTTTTACGACAGGCAGCAAGGGATCTTTTATTTGCGCTTCCCACAGGCAGGATAGCACAAACCAAGGCCTTTGTTGAACCAGTTATGGATCACTGGTCGGTGCAAGTGGTTTACACCTACCCATTGAGCCTTGCGGAGCACTCACTCAGGGTTTGGAGTCGGTATCTCGATTAAAAATCCCATGCCTCGACTTGGACCCGAACCCAGTACCTACCAGCCTGTAGACCGATGGCCTGCCACGACGCCACCGAGGCCGGTAACACTAACAGAGACCAGTTAAAGCTGCACAAAATGGGCCAGTTATATCACGTCAACGGAAATACAGTTAACACAATCTAGGATCGACCCCATTAGGCTATTTGTCGTTCCAACCAGTGCACCACGACTGGTATGTCAAATGCCGTGGTATGTGCTATCATGTCTGTTGGATGGTGCATATAAATGATCCCTTGCCTCTAATGGAAACATTAACTATATGTCAAAATAACCAAATGTTTGATATCCAATAGCCGATTATTAATAAATCAAAGAAACCCGACGCCCCTATGCGAAAGTACAGGGTAGAAACGATCCTGTACTTTTGCATAGGGGCGTCGTGTTTCATCTTGTAGCGTTGGTACTGGTTAACAACATGTAAGTTTAAAGTCATGACTGGACTCGAGAATAATCAAGTTAAAGCTCTGTGGCATCATATTTAGGAAAACGTATGTATTTTAGACACAGTAGCTTGCGACCATTTTATTGTCGACGATCGCCAAAACATTATATAAAGTTTCCTCTAGCCTTCCCCACATATCAATATCAATAAGGGGAGGGCTGGAGGTGACTCGAGCTGCGACCCGGCCTGATGTCTAAGAAAACCCTGACAGACCGATAAATAATAATTGGATACATTGAATTAATATCACTCTCAAAATGGTTTGAGTAATAGTTCTGTAAATTATTTACAGTTTTTTCTTGATGTATGAAAGCTGTTGAAATATCTCCAGTGCCTATACCAGCAAACGGTAAGTGGCAGTCCTCCTACACAGAGTTGGAATCAAATACCTTGGTCAAAACCAGCTCTCAAAAAGCTAGCAATGAGTCATAGATATATACCCTTACTTCTGTTATCATTATTTCTTTTGGAATTATTCTTGTGTAGAGATATAGTGTGGTATATGCTAATAACATATTCATAATCGTCATACCTGACATTGATACACTTGTATTCGCTTGGTGAATCACTATCGAGTTGATTAATGCATGTGACTGCGAAATCTACTGACCCATCCCCATCCTTTTACCAGCGAATACAACAGTGCGTTGAAAAAACACGTCATGAATAAATAATAACTTCTTTTTAAAAATACGTTTTTGTTCTTTTGTTTGGTTTTATCGTTTTGCTATGTTTGTGGTTTTAGTCTAAACATACATGGGTATACGGTTTCATAATTGCGTCAATGTAGTTTTAATGTTTAAAATCTCACTACGTCAACCTTTTATCTTCAGTTGTCATTTTGTTCACGGTTTTCTGTATCCAGCATGTCTCTTTTCAACAACGAATACAGTGAAAAAAAGAAATTTTGTTTTGTTTAATGACACAACTATAGAACATTGATTTATGAATCATCGGCTATTGGATGTCAAACATTTGGTAATTAAAAAAAAGAAAAGTTTGTGTTATTTAACGACGCCACTAGAGCACATTGATTTTTTATCTTATCATCGGCTATTGGACGTCAAATATATGGTCATTCTGACACTGTTTTTTTTTTAGAGGAAACCCTCTGTCGCCACATAGGCTACTCTTTTACGACAGGCAGCAAGGGATCTTTTATTTGCAATTCCCACAGACAGGATAGCACAAACCATGGCATTTGTTGAACCAGATATGGATCACTGGTTGGTGCAAGTGGTTTACACCTACCCATTGAGCCTTGCGGAGCACTCACTCGGGGTTTGGAGTCGGTATCTGGATTAAAAATCCCATGTCTCGACTGGGATCCGAACCCAGTACCTACCAGCCTGTAGACCCATGACTTAACCACGAAGCCACCGAGGCCGGTTCATTTGGTAATTATGACCTGTAGTCATCAGAGGAAAGCTGCTACATTTTTCCATTAGCAGCAAGGGATCTTTTACGCGCACTTTCCCCACATACAGAAAAGCACATACCACGGACTTTGACCAGTTGTGATTAACTGGTTGGAACGATAAAAAAAAAAAAAAATCCAGTCAGTTGAATCGATCCACCGAGGTAATTCGATCCTGCGACGGAAGCACCTCAGGCAAGCTCTCAACCGACTGAGCATTGAGTCAACAAGCACAGATACACGCCATCCCCCAGGTATCACTTGTAATCGGATCCATTCATTTCATCTTATTGCCGTGCTTATATCCAATTAATGTTAAAGCTAGCTGCCATGGGCGCACACGTCTGGAGTGGGACGTTGCCCAGTGGTAAAGCTATCGCCAGATGAGCGGTCGGTCCTAGGTCGATCCCCGTCGGTGGGCACATTGGGCTATTTCTCTTCCCAGCCAATGCACCACGACTGGTATATCAAATGTCGTGATATGTGCTATCCTGTCTATGGGATGGTGCATATAAAATATTCTTTGATACTAATTGAAACAAAAAATGTAGCGGCTTTCCTCTCTAAGACTATATGTCAACATTATCAAATGTCTGACATCCAATAGCCGATGATTAATGCATCAATGTGTTCTAGTGGTGTCGTTAAACAAAGCAAACGTTTTGGTCCCCGTCCTGTGTCTTGCTGGGGTGTCGTTAAACATTCATTCATTCATTCATACCGTCCTGTGGCTAGTGTGTCTCTCCTTGTCTACACCGCAATTTACAAATGTTGTTGAGCTCGATGTCGACAGCGACGTCTTTCATGCAGAATCGCGAACGTCTGGGGTAATCTCTATTCGTACTATTAATATAGGGGCGGGACGTAGCCTAGTGGTAAAGCACCCGCTCGATGTGCGGTCGGTTTAGGATCGACCTCCCTGAGTGGGCCCATTGGGATATTTCCCGTTCCAGCCAATGCACCACGACTGGTATATCAAAGGCCGTGGTATCCTGTCTCTGGGATGGTGCATATAAAATATCCCTTGCTACTAACGATAAAATGTAACGGGTTTCCTCTCTATGACTGTCAAAAATTACCACATGTTTGACATCCAATAGCCGATGATTAATTACCATGTTTCAATACTTTTAACTATGATTTATGTGATTAACGTAACAGGTGTGCATGTTAACAGTCCCAAAATACCTCAAAATATATAATATTGATGTAGCCTTTGACAGTGATAATTTAAGTAATGTTGCTCTAACAAATAACTTATTTGCGATTTACCTAATAGCATGAACCATGTTACTGTTGATAATACAGTCGAGTCACCTCTCAAAAAAGATTTACAATGCTAACACACCCTCTATTAGTGACAATAGCAACAACACGCTCTGTGATAGTAATTGAAATGAGTATGTTGAACCACCTTGTATTTTCAAGTGTATACATGTATTTACCCACAAATGTTACTCTGTCTAGAAATGTTGGCTCACCTTGTGGTGCTACTACAAATGTATACTTACCCCCTGCTAGTACCACCTATGCTAATATATCTTGAGATTGTATTTTAAATGTACACCCACCTTCAGTTAATTATTTCCACCTTCAGTTAATTATCTGCACCTTCAGTTAGTTATATGTTAACAAATGTTGACCCGCCCTGTGATAGTATCTCAAATGGATACTTAACTTCAGTAAATAATTTGCTTACAATTCACTGACTTCTTGTGACGGTTGTGAAAATACTCAATTATCTGTTATTAGTATTAATGTGTGTGGGCTGAGAAGTAAACTAAGAATCCCTGACGTTGAAGAATATATATCTAAATATGATATTCTTTGTTTTACTGAAAAAAACCCCAGATCAAACAGGCTGCATGTCAACATTATTACCTGGAATAACCATTGGCATAAAAAATGAATTGTCTTCTACAGATTTCAATATCAAAATTAATTCTGGATATATGTCTTGATATAGCATTCCCACAGAAATTACAGGTCTTTGCGGAAAACTAACCATCGGTGTTGTATACATTCCACCTATTGGATTCGCATACTATAAAGGAATGAATGATTAATGAGTAAATGTTTAACGACACCCCAACACGAAAAATACATTGGCTATTGGGTGTCAAACTATGGCCATGCAAGCAAATAAAGTGATGATCAACTTCAATATAAAAATTCAAGATTTAAATAAAAGCACAATGTAAAGAACTGTGCAAAAATACAGATATCACAGATAGATACTGACATTTATTCAAAATGTGAATTGTATCCCGAGAAAAACCCCAAGGGGATTTGTGCTGTATTGGCCATTCTCAAAGAGAATGTTACACCACTGCACAACGGTGAGGTTACAGCACGCGCAGGGGTACTATAAAGGAGATATTTTTGACATTATTGAAAGTGAACGTATTGAACACATAGAACAACATAGCCCAATTTTATTACTAGGTGATTTTAATGCTAAAACACATTGTTTCCCAGAATACACTGTAATTGATACAGACATAGACATACTAAACAACATGGAAAATTGTAAGTTAGAATTAGAAATTAGGATCATATAATATACCCATAGAAAGATCAAGTCAAGATATAAGCAAAGGAAACACTCATGACATTAAATTATTAAACATATGCAAATCACACATTTTATATATAATAAATCTCAGATTAGGACACGATAAACACATAGGAAAATTGACTTGTAAAGACAGCAGTCCTGTTGATTATGCCATTGGCAACCATCATTTGTTTAAAATAGCTAAACATGTTGATGTATGCGAGTAATCGATTACATGTTTTCATGTAATCGTAATCGTAATCGATTACATTGTTTGAGAATGCCATGTAATCGCAATCGTAATCGATTACATTGCTAATGTAATCGTAATCAGCGATTACTTTCATGATTACTCATAATTATTTACTAAACTTAGATGTGTTCAGCATCAACTCCAGTAGCAGTGCCTATAATTAGAAGCAGTACTGGTCAGTCAGTAGAACTGATCTCCCATTGTCTACTACTCTCATAGTAGAACTATTATTTGCCTTGAGAAACAGGGGATCATAACGTCTGGTATCATTCTGACACACAGATTGTTCTGAGTTATGATGTGCAGAAACTCTCTACTAAACATGTTGCATTACTGACCAAAATGACAGCTGAGACTATACCATATTCTGAACTTGTGTATAATTTTTCATCACTTTGGTGAAATTCTTACACATTTGTTATCGGTTTAGATGATGTGATAAAGTTGACACCTGTGGAGGCAGTACTCATGACGGGAGCAACCGGTGAGACAGCATACGTCTATTGTTGACAAATGCCTGCTATTATTACTGTTTTAACAGTTACTCAAGGGTGCATATCATCACAGATTGCATTGATTCCAATGAGCTATATCCTATGCTATTTTTTATTTAGTACTTTTGGTGTGTTTAGTTCATGAGTGAATATAAATTTGTGTCAGAATTATACGTTTGTTACTGGTACTTAACCAGATACATCACAGTGTGGTAAAGAAGGAATCATATCGTAAAATTGATATTTTATATTAACAATTGTTATAGATGACCCACGAACAAATTACCGATAGTTCTATTGACGTAGACACTGACAACTTCATTTTTCTTGTCCGTGTCCAAGACCACCAATCTGTCACCTGGCTGGTCGCATTTCACACGTGCTCTAGCAACTTGTGTCCTATCACTTGTCACCTTGATGCACACATTTTCAAGTAGTATATACCCATCTTCGATTGGACGGTTACCTGCGAATATATTATAATTTAAATTATTAGGCACTATTTGCATTATTTTTAAAACGAACATTATCACAACTCATTAATTTTGTTTAAACTGACCCTCACCCCCACACCCACACCTACACCACAGCACCCCCCCCCCCCCCCCGCAACAACAGCAAGAAACCCTGAAGCTAAAGAACAACACAACAAAACCACCCATCAAAACATCCAAAGGAAATACAACAAGAATTAAATTCGCAAATTGAAGAAGAAGAAATAAAACCTATAATCAACTTGAAGTTTAAGTTAATCTAAAAAATAAAACAAATTTACGTTCAGTTAGATGATTAAATTTTAATTTATTTTTGAATTTTGCGATTTAATAATAAAATATATTCGCTATATTAAAAATTAACTCGCATTTGATATGTGGAACGACAACTTAAACCACAGTTAATGTTCGATTATGAATAAAGTTTTTGTCAGTACAAATTTCAGTAATCCTGACTTTCTGTTGAAGATATGGAGGAGGGGAGAGAAAGGAATGTTTAACGTGCACATTCAGAGAAAGCTGTTGTAGCGCACGCCTTTCTTGGGCACATGCACCGACCTCAGCGGTTTCTCGGTCCAAGACAGCAAAGGTGTGTGTGTGTGTGTGGGGGGGGGGGGGGGGGTGTAGGAGGAAGGACCGCCAGCACTGGCAGGTGCAAGGGAGCACCGGCAGCCTGACCGTGGTCGGTAACAGGCATTGAAGATATGACAAATACAGTAATATATAGCGGTCAATCTGTTATCGTATATTCTACAAAGAACTCCTGTTGTCATCTTGTCACTGTAAATAACTATTGTACAATAAGTCCTCATATGTTGTGATTTGACGTTTGAGTGTAACGAAATAAGGAAATAAAGTTTCGAATCAGATCTCCCATTAGGAAATGACAGCTTTTCATAAATATCGATTCTGAAGGCGTTAATCTGCTGACAGATATATATTAACAATGGTTTGATTGGTTGAACAAAAGATCACCAAGACAGCGTCGTCTTTAGTCGGGCCCATTTGTCATTTTATTTCAACTAATTTTCATGCTTATATCCAATAAAGGTTCAAGCATGCTGTCCTGGACACACACCTCTGGGCTTTGGAAAGTGGGTTAGTTGGTTAGTGATCAGTGAGAGAGAAGAGTGTGTAGTTGTCTTATACCTACCCATTGAGCCCTTAAGAACTCGCTCTGGGTAGGAGCCGGTACCGGGCTGCGAACCGTATACCTACCAGCGTGTAGTCTGATGGCTTAATCACTGCGCCATATATATAAATCGGATCCCAAATTGCTAAAATACCTGTATTAAGCGGCCACAGTAAACGTTTACTAAACAGCGATAAGGTGCAGAAAATAACCGATCTTCACACCTTCAGGAATACTAGTACCCATTCAGTCCCGACATCTCTACTGTGTATCAATTACGATAATATGACTATGGAAAGCATTTAATATAAAACCATCGATAAATCTAAGTAACCATTTTGTGTATACAAAAGGAAGCGAACTAAGATTGAAAGTAAACTTACCAAGTTCACATTTGAAATCGGACCATGTGCCGTCTTGGAGACACGTTCTGTGTCGGACAGTTGACTTCCTACTTTTGTCGTCTCGTAGATTGTGGTGAAGGCAGTTTGGGCGTGGTCAACAGTTGACGGGCTTGGACAGTCTGGAAGATAAATCAAGCATCAGAAGGGTGGCGCAAGTCCACTAGTGAGAAACCTATTTCTTGTGTTAAATACCGAACATCATTAAAATATTTACGCGGTGGGCTGTTAGTTTTATGTTTGGCTAGGTTTAAAAAATAAATAAAAACACATTGTATTGCACAACGAGCAAAGGGGTATGACAAAATCTTGATAACTTACTCTGCTTTCTATATACATGTATGTGACGACAATAGTACATAAATGTGTATATAAATTAACTCGAGGAAAGCACACACACACACACACACACACACACACACACACACACACACACACACACACACACACACACACACACACACACACGTGAAAATAAATTTAAATGAAATGGGATTGCTTCAGTGCCTCGATCCACGATGCGATCTTTGCTCCAAGATCACCTTAATTGCTAGCACTTAAAGTGATCATAGTGCTAAGATTGCTTCGTGGAACGAGGCCCAGGAAGGACTCTCCTTATTTTATGTCAGCTTATTTTCGTTTTTATATCCAATTAAAGTTCAAGCACGCTGTCCTGAGCACACCCACCTCAGCTATCTCGACTGTCTGTCTGGGGCAGTGGGTTAGTTATTAGTGTTTAGTGAGAGAGAAGAGGGTGTAGTGGTCCTATCCATTGAGTCGATGACACCCGCACAGGGTGGGGGCCGGTACAGGGCGGCGAACCCAGTACCTACCAGCCTTATCTCCGATGGCTTAACCACCACAGCACCAGGGCCGGTGATTGTCCTCAGTACACCCTTGGGACTTGTTCCTGTTTCAGGTAGTCAGTTCGATTTGTTTGACTCTACTTGCTGCTTTCAATGTTTCTGCCAACCAGTCGATATCCAAACAAAGCTCTGCAAATCCTTAGAGTAATGCTATTCGCGGTTCCTTGCTTGGGGTATTAGTTTTTTTACGTGGGAACAGACGAAGGCTAATGGCACCTTATACATTATGCCGGTGGTTAGGGTTTTTTGGGGCCAAAGAGCGTAGGTTCTGTGAAGGTTCTGGCCTCCTCTCTTGCCCCCCTCCCCTTCCCCCGCCCCCGATCTGGTCACACCAAGGCCCGAGATATGATTGGTAATGCTATATAACTATTTTATAACCTAATAATAAAACTTTAATACAACTTTTCTGTGGGCTGGGGCCAACCCTCCTACCCTTCCCCCTTACCTCTGGGGTCTAATGCTATTACAGATAATAATTTATTATATTTAGATCACCCCATCAAAAATTGCGGCAAAATAATTCTTTTTGATTAATGTTAATTTTATTAAAGTAAGTATTTTTATTTTTAAGCACGCGGTCAAAATTTATTAACCTCCCCATTCTTTATTATATTTAATTTTGGTAGTAATTTTCTAACTTTCTAAATTGTCCCAATAGTTTTTTCCTGCCCCGAGTCAGACCCCCGATCATATCGGAAGCCGGACTCGGATAGAAACACCCCTAGCTCTTAATTCGCTTATCTCATCCTCACTAACTCCTTCCAAATCTCGAAATCGAACTACTCCTTTTGATGAATGTAGTGTAGCGTGAGGACTCACACTGATAGAAATGTTGCATATCACTTTAGATTTAAGAAGATTTCTGGAATGACTCTCTGTTGAACATTCAACTAACAATGAGCCATTCCTTAAACAATCTTAACTGTTTTAGGCTCACCGGCCAAGCCTTCGAGCCCTTTCTGGATCGCAAAAGGCAACAGTTTCTTCAAGGCCTCTTCATCGGAAGACCCGATGACGAGAAACCATGGCCAGGTTTTCAAAGAACTAACTTTGGATTTCTAAACGTTCAAAGATTTAGATTCTTCATCAGATGATGAATAATCTGAAACTTCGGTGTGGACCCTTTTCAGGGTCCCACCAAAAGTTTGAGGTTGGTTTGTAGCCATATTAGAAATCAAATGGTTCATCAACCATGCCCCCACTCAGCACGAAATCCAACAAGGAGAAATGATGCTGCGGATAACCAGCAGACACTCATGCCTGGGATACATAGTTGATATACTCAGGCAAGAAAAAATTAATCACCCGATTGACCCTAGCCACTGCCCTAAGAGCAACAAATACAAACGGTAATTAAAGCAATGTTTGTTCATGGCTATATAAACAAAACAAAGGTTGTTTGCTCTAGAGCTTGGCATGACCAGCCGATTAATCAGGTCGGGCCTCCCTGACCACCCGTCTGGCTGAACTCCAGGCCAAAGTGGTGTGTTGCCAGAAAACATATCCACAGATATGCCCCCAACTCAACCACCAGGATCCCATCATCCAGTATTACGGGATGCACCTCACGGCCAACAAGGTGCCCCAAAAGGGGGGTTGTGCTCTATTGGCCATTATCGAAGAGAATTTAACACCCCTGCACCATGGTGAGGTTACAGCTCGCGCAGGGGAGGAAAAGAAGTATCGGGTTACGAGAGGCTGGTCTGAGCGTGGGAACCTGGCCTCTAAGCGTGGCGCATCCAGGACAACGTGCTTGAACCTTAATTGAAAGAAAAGCACGAAAATAAGTTGAAATGAAATACATACAAATGGCAAGCTCGTGTCTATGCACAAATCATATAAATGTTTTAAAAATTGATTTGCTTAACGACACCACTAGGGCACATTGATTTATTAATCATCAGCTATTGGATGTCAAACATATATGGTCATAAAGACGAAACCCTCTACATCTTTCCATTAGTAGCAAGGGATATTTTACACGCTCCTTCCCACAAACAGGATAGCATATACCACAGTACCCCCACTGCCCTAGACAGACCTAGATAACTGACGTGTGCGTGTCCAGGATAGCGTGTTTAAACCTTAATGGACTATTGGACTAGTGTTAGAATGGAGAATCTCAACAACTAACCACGATCCCCACTGTCTTTGAGCACAAACGAAATTCCTTCTAATGTCCTTCGGTGTTCTGTGCTTGGTCCAATCTTGTTCTTAATTTATATCAATGATATTATAAATGGAATTATGTCCAACTTATCGAGGGGTTAGTGCCAGAACCCATTATATGGTGAATTATACAAAAAAAATAGTTAATCACCGTGTCAGCATCATGGGAAGGTGTACTATCATTTTACGTCTCATGTATCATGTCTCATTCAAACCAGTCATTTATTTATGCTTTTATAGAACAGAACCCAAACCAATTATCGTTTATGTATATTCCCACAAAAGCCAAAAACCATGTTTTCAGCACTACCTTATTCTGTCGCTCTAGAATTTTGTAGTATCACCCATAGATGACAGACATAACGCATTAGCTTACAACACTGGATTGTGGTGGGCTGTAAACTGTCTGAGAAGATTGAATCCTAGGTGCCATACCGCCTGACATGCTAATGACACATGTTAGCTCTAAGTGTTTACATCCAGGGAAGGTGTTTTATGTAAACAATCTCTGGCTGGGTGTTTTGATTGACAAAGAAAAAACAACTCTGGCTGAGGTAGCTAGAATTAACTGTTTACGCATCACGATGACCGGTCCGTTTGAGATACTCTGAGATGGACTGCAGACAATGCGGAGTTGGTTGGGGGTGGGCTGGAAGTGTTTAGTGCTTAGACATCTGGAATGTGGTAAAATGTGTGCGTTGTTAACTAGTTGCTGAATAAATGCCGGTTATGTAAATAGTTTAATCAGAAGTGATTGCAGAGTTCATTTAGTTCTACAGAAGAAACACGCAGTTAAGAAAATATTAACTGAACAGAGCCAGAGAAACTAGTTAAACAGGAAAGTTGTTTTCCCTTATTTTAGTCTGAATAGTTACTATGTGTATTAGAGAAAAAAAGTAATAAATTAATTAGTTTATATTATTTCAAAGGCATCATCACAGGATTGTAACTGTTCTAGTCATTGTATATTTTATAGACATTATATAATTTTGACATATAGTTGAACATGAATTAGTAGATAAAGGTCAAGTATTTTTCTTTAAATCGGAGTCCGTTCATGGTAGTTCATATTATAACTAATTGGTTAGAAGAAGCGACCCCTTTATATCAATGGCATAAAATAAATATGCATACTACTAATAAATATTATTCATTGTAGTAGTTGAAATGTATGCACATTCATATTTTTCTGGGCTAAAATATCTAGATATTACTACATTAACTGGAATAATTGTAACATTTCAGATGTTCCAATGATGAGGGATCTCTGGTCATTATAACAAAGTGGTTACTGCTATAGTGTGTTTAAATAAAATGTGTGTGTGTACATATATATAATTCTACGAGCGCATTAGACAAACATTATATTTAATCACGCACCAGATCAATGCTTATGACGAATTTATATATGTTTTACACCTGTTCTTTTTGTACTTAATGGCATTCACTGTTATCACTATTATAACATCAATTTATTAAATATTTTAATCAACAATATGTATTCAATTAACAAATTAAAATGTTTTCGAAACATTGACAATCAAAACATGAAACAATACCCGAAAATGTCTTATTGTAATCTACAGTTACCGCAATGTATTTGCAATTTATATATGATAAGACTTGTAGAGTTTTTAATTCTTGTACACGCATGCAGTATATCATCCATGTCAGCATAGTTCAGTGGTGCAGGTAGATGCGATGGGATATATGATTGATTGCCCTTAGTGGACCCATCGCCTTTTATCTTACTTCAACCAGTGCCCAGGACTGGTACATTAAAGATTGTGGTATCTACTTTCCTGTCAATCGGGAAGTGCATATAAATGATACCTTGTCGCTGTTTTGTTGGAACAGCCACTGTGCCGTAACAATTTTCCTTTTGCATTTTACATACCAAGTGTCGAAACACATCACAGAGAGGACATATGATAACTATGGTTTAAACAACTTCCAGATCAGGTTACCGGGGTCTGGATTGAAAATTAACGTTGCGGAAAGACACTGGCTTATCACATCGATAATAATCTAGCTCAGATTTCAAGACATCACTTACCGCATTCGTTTCGAGTTGTGCTGTGTCATAGCCAGCTTTGTTTTGTAGATCCGCATAGTCACGATCACGGGACACACACACCTGGCAAACTCTGCTATATTGGATTCTTAGGGGAACAAAAATAACAGTTACAGGGGCGTAGTGTGAGCTGGATCGGTGGGGGGCGGGGGGTTCGAATATGAACCAAGTGGACCTTTTCTATTTAGTTTTTTCACAAACCAGAAACTCCATATGTATAAAGCTGCATGTATTAGTTCTGAAAGCGGACCATTTGCTTCATCGGGGGGGGGGGGGGGGGGTCGAACCCCCCTCCCAGCCTACGCCCCTGAGTTATCCACTATCCACAAGCAACAAACCCCTAGAGTTTGAGGATTTAAAAAAAACGATGCACTGAACATGGAATAGGTGATTTTAACAATTCTCTAGCCATAGTAAAACACCTACCAGCCCTTCTCCTGTGTATACTGTACACTGGTGTTAATAATACTAGAGCATGAAACCATAATCCAACATGAACAAAACACTTTTATAATCACTCTAATAATTAGCACGCAATTTGTGAAATATTTGTGCACATACCATGATAAAACTATCCCAGTAAATTAATTCCATTTAATGTACAATTGCAATGCATCTACAGTTCCCCTGAGGTTGAAATTTGTTTAAGAAAAAAAACAAAAACACCCACAAACTTTCTACAAAATTGGGGATTTCTAATTAACACATTTATTTTATCTCAAATGCCACGAGACACCCTACGTTTTGTTGGTACAATAAAATGCAAGGTACCACACGTTATATGTGTCGCCTGAGTAAATCAATACATTGGTTTTATCAGATAAATGTTTTATTACAAAATGTTTAAATTATCAACAATGAAATCTAATTTTGTGAATTTGACTGTTGACAATTTGCGTTTCGCCTACAGTGTATTACTAAGAATAACACATGTTTGAGTACCAGTGTCAATAAAATGGTGAGTTTTATTAGGAATCGTTTTTGTCTGTTCAAGAATAGGCTAGAAGGCAGTAAAAATATCATGTGCTGGCGTGCCATTAAATATTTCTTTCCCATCCATGCCAATATCCAACTAGTCAACAAACCTTAACGGGGTATATATATTAGGGTAGCCAGGATTGTTTATCGGGGGTGGAGTGGAGATAGAGGGCACTGCTTTTACGTATTTTATGGGATGACATGCATTATAAAAGTTGGTATTGTGAAAAAAAGAGGTATATTTGAGAAAACAAGGTCCTCTTGTGCCCAATCCCTGGCTACCCGGATACGCCAGTGCATATATGTGCAATTTAAAGTATATCAATCAATAGATTTTGGTTTCAACGCAGTTACATTTAGTATTATTACTTGCATATTTAAAATGTACTCAACAAAATGAATTAAGGGACAGTAGAATTATTGTGGAAATTATTTGCTAATGTCATATTATTTTAGTAAGTTTTTATCACATATAACTTCTAAACATTGTTTTAGTAACATCTGACCCATGTTACATGCAAACATCTTACACACGATGAGATTTTTTTGCATTTTTGTAAAACCTACGAAAATGCGCATTTTGCTAGGAATAATTACATGTTGATTGTAAATATATTTGTCATTTTATTCTCTCTAAATTGCTGTTTAAATCATTAAGTTGAAGAACATTTGTTTTTAGAACATGTCAAAACGTAGACACTTTAGAACGAGTGAACACTTTTAAGGAAAAATGTCAAATATAGTTACTGGCCCTGTATTCATTTTGTTTCATTAAATTACTGTGTATTAAAAATCATTAAACGGATTAACTTATTTTAACGGTTGAATAGTAATTCAGTCAGTAACTCAACACTACATATGGTGCAGTTTACTCTGATAGCTTACATTTCGTGTTTAATTAGTGTAATAAATATATCTGTTATAACTGGTATGATAGCTTAAATTTCATGTAATAAGTAGTATTACAAATATATATCTTATAACTGGTTTTAAGGCTTTGCTTTGTTTGACAAATTGTTTTTCTAAAGTTGTTAAGAGCTTCTAGCAACATGCTACAATACGAGGGAGCCCAATTTACCATCTCAGTGTAGGACAAGGTTACTCTGCACACAGCTGGAAACACCCATGACCCTTCCCAGTGTCAGCCATCCAAAGATAATTTGTTATTGTTTACAAGTAGTTCCTGCCGCCAGTATATTTTCAAAGTATTAACAACACAGATCCAATTAGGTGTCTCAGAGCTGCTGCGAAATTAAACATTTACTGTATGCTACATGAACTCACTGCAAGATAACACTATTCTTGACTTGACATTTCACACAATTTGTCACATATTCTGGACTGTAAGAAAAACTGTTTATAAAATAGCTGCTCTGGCATACTGGTTGGAGCTGTTTGTGCTCAAGTTCCAGGAGCCAGAATAAATTAAATAGTTCTTC